>NC_066850.1:10781665-11044781 GCF_001640805.2 Lates calcarifer
ATTAATTTTCTAATTGTTAAATTAACAATATTAGGTTGAATATTCAAATAGTCCTGTGCATGGAAAGGACTGGGTCTCAGAGACACTTGCAGTTTGCTTTATGAGCACCTGAGACTTGACTTGCGAGTTGCTCTGACAGATTTGATGCGGACTGTCTTCTATCTGTGGGATTGAAGAGGGTAGCTCAGTGAGAGGGGACTCTTCAATGGTCACGGATGTCAATTGTCAAAGCCCCCTGGTGCTCTGGGAACATCTGCTTTCTCTGCTCTGACATGACAAGGTTTCTTTATATAGCAGGATGTACCAGTGAAGGGCACAGGCAGGGGTGTTTTTGCTCGTACAGACCATGGGAATCAAAGTGAGGTCTGATAAAACTAGAAACCGGCTGCTCTGGTGGAGCCCTCCCACAACCAGTCTGCTGATTCACATCATTCAAACAGACAAACAGTAAAGAAACAGCTGCCCTTTCACATGATGTTGCTCCATGTTTCCAAACAGGCCCATCACTCCTCCGCGCTGTACCAGTTAATATTAAAATTATGAATACTAACAGGAGCTAGCCAGAATACATATTTTATTAAGCAGAGAAAATACTATTAAGAAGAAAACACCAAAAATAAACTTCTGTCATACATCAATTCCTCTCACACGGCGTAGGAAGGTCACTAGTACATCAAAGAGAAACAAACATCGCCAAATCTACATGTAGACAACCTCAGTGAAGAGGTCAGATGGATACTGTAGCACAGTCAAAAGCACGGCACGGCTCAGGTGTTTTTGAAGCAGAGCGTGATGGCCTTCGGTGAGCACATCTGAGGCAGCTCCTGATTCTCCACACTATAAAAACACAGAGACAAGAGAGGCAGGTGGCACTGGTGGGGAGTTCTTTTCGTTCTCTCGTGATGGGCAAAATCAGCAAACATGAGGTGTCAGAGTGAGTAACATCGGCCAAAAAAGGTGGTAAATACAGAAAGAACAGTCCTCTGAGTAAAGAGGAAGATGAGTTTGAAGAAGGGGGCCTTGGCACGGAGAGCAGCCTCAGCCGAGTGATTAAAATCTCCTGAAAGAGGCAGAGAGGGAAGGCAGCTGGGGTCGGCTTTTGGCAGCTTGTTCTGACCGGAGCTCGGTGGACCGGTTCGGGAAGATAGGACCTTTTTTTCTCGTCTCCCCCACCTCCATATGAAACTGGAGCCGTAACAGGGCAGAAAACTCCCCCTTTGACTCCGAACACACATACATGCACACGAAAGCACACACATCCAGCCCCTTCAGACTTTCAACGTGACACAATCAGACTAGTACACAAACATGCAGACTTATACAAAGGCAGAACTTTACAAAGTCATGCAGATGGAATGTTTTGATATTCCTGTAGCTGAGTCTGACTCAAATATGTTTGGCTGGCTGGCTGGCCTGGAGTCTATTTTTATTAGAAGGGATTTATAAGGAACTACTGCAGTGTAATCCTGGAAAATGTAACCACATCAGTCTCTTTGATAGGGAAAGAAAGAGCTCAGGGGGCTTTACAAAGACGAATATAAGTACTTAAGAAACTGTGGTATTTTCCTCACATCTCATTTAAAACTCTAGATGAGAGCCGGCCCTTGTTTGTTAAGGAGGTAGCCGATTGACACCTAATTGCAAAGACTTAAAAAAAAAAAAAAAAAATTAAAAAAAATACGAATCCTTAAAATGTCCTTTGAACACACTGGAAAGGGCATCCTGAGTACAGACACTTTTTTAGATGAGTTACACTGATTCTTAAAGGAATTGTTTGACATTTTGGGAAATAAGCTTATTCACTTTCTTGTGGAGACTGATACAGCTTTCATAAATGTCTGGTAAATATGAGGTCGCAGCCAGCAATTGTCAGGGAAACAGCAAGTCTGGTGATACATATAAAATCTCACTAATTTAAAAACATTTCATGTCTTCTTTGCTTCCAAACCCAAGGTACTTCAGCAGTCGCCAGGAGTTACTGATAAAGATCACAGAATAGCCAAATGAATTAGAAAAAACAGAACAGTTGAAACAGAAAAGTTGTTGAAATTGTTCAGTTGAAGTCCTGGACAGATAGTTGACATTTTGAGCTTCTGCCATTTTAAGTAGTAGTAGTACAGATGGGAACTTGACCAAATTGACCTAAACATTAGTTCAATTACGTGAAAACATTATTGCTTATATTCAATTTTAAATGAACATATTCAGAACATGATCATGGGTAGTGTTGATGACAAGGATATATCAGACATAAAGGGTTAGGAACCAGGGTTTGAATCTATGCAAACACTGAAATGGAAAAATGTCAAGATGTGGATTTAGAGGCCTTATTTTCTTGGCCCGTTTCTCAGTCTGGAGCAGTGACTTCCTGTACTGTAAAACCACAACTTGGCATTTTTATATATTTTATATGTATTTTATAAGTTAGTTACAGATATAACATTTTAATCTGTGAGCTTTAGAGGCGCTGGTTAGCAGATATTGTTGCCATGAGACATAGCCAGGCTAGCGGTTTCTCCCTGTTTCCATTGTTTATGCTAAGCTAATTGACTGCTGGCACCATATTTACCTTACACACCAAACTTCTCATCTTACTTTCAGCAAGAAAATAAACAAGGAGATGTTCCAAAATATAACACTAATCCTTTAGCAACATCTAAACTGAAATTATTTAGGTTTACGACAAACACCTTAGTTACTGACTTGATTTTAAGTCATTTCTTTTACAGCCAAATCACAAAATATTTCACTAAAATCTGCTATAAATAATAATAATGGTTTTCCCTTTTAGAGAGCATCAGTGCACCCAAGTAGCTCAACAGAGGAATTGGTCTGAATATATAATATAATTATAAAGAATGATTAGACTCAGAGATCGGATTGGTTCTTAGCCCGCTCTGCAAACTAGACTATTTTAATGTAAGAGATAATCATGGTGAATGTCTTAATTCTACAAACACAATGATGTAAACTCAAGAATCACAGTGGTGAATGCTTGTCCATGTTCTGGCAGTGTGAGACACTGAGATCAGATGGTTCCAGACACAAACGGCATTGCACCACGTTGCTGCAACCGCTCGGGATTCGAGGAGGAGATCGGCGCCAATCGAGTCGGGGGCTCACAGGTTCTCGTTGGTGTCGTGTTGGCACTGGCTGTCGGTCGAAGGGTTCAGGAAGGGCAACTCCTCGCCACATCCCTGAAGCTTCAGGACCCGGCTGCTCAGGTCCAAGCAGCACTGTGAGAGGATACACATGGTGAAACATAATTAAGATACTAAATAATTAATTACAAGTTTTATGGAGACACAAGCCAAAAGGTTGCTTGGATTAGAGGTCTGTCCTTCCAACCCTTTTCTGGCATTTTAGAGACTAAACAACTGACCAATAAATAAAAAAATAATCAACATTAAATAATGATAAAATAAATGTTTGTTGCAGAGTCAGTCTAATAATCACACCCATAATATCAGCTTACTTCTCTCTGTATTAGATACACAATAACAAACACTCTACAGTTCACTCTACAGTTCATCTTATTAGATCAATGCACTTATCAAACATGATCATACTACTAAGCTGTCAGCTCTCTCAGGCTAAATTTGTTCCTCTTTATTGGCCTTTGCTGATCATATTTTCCAGCTTTCATATGTGGGCGTTGTTGTTGGTTTTTCTTTACGGCCACAAAACCATCACTTCCTCTGAGATTTTGAGGTTGATTCTAGGTCAACGCAACAAACAAAAGAACTTATTCTTTTGCTTTAACTGAGGGTAATACAGTTTCAGCTGGAAACCGTTAAGACATCTCGCAGACATGGAGCAACATTATTCACTCTTCTTTTAGCTCTGTTGTCTCTACCAACTCCAGATCAAAATTGCTGGTTCTGGCTGAAAGACTAAGATGTCTCTGAGATTTCATCACTACAGATGACCTCCCTTTTACATACAAGTAGTCATGTGATCAAATTGTATTATAATATTGATTATAGCAGCTTTACACTGCAAAAGCTAATACATTTTTTTAGATTGTTAATTAAGTCTACTTTCCTCCGACAAACTTTTAATGTAAAACACAACTTTAAATTATCAGATTAAAATGTTGGATCCAAATAATATTTTATATAGAATGTAATTATCTTCCTATATGAATAATAAAATACTTAACATTAAAACTACTTAACATAATGACAAATATAACTACTTAACATAATTATTCATGACTACAGTATCCCCTATGAGTCAAACAGCAGAAAGCAAGAATAACTTTTTTTCATTTTGTGGCCCCTGTGTTAAACAACATTTCAATAAACCTGGTTTATACCATTAATTAAAAAAGTTGTTTATGAAAATTACAGATAAACCTAAGTGCAGGAGAGAGCTTGGAGGGAAATGTTCATCTTACATTACAAAGTCCTTCAGGGCTTATTTACAAAATTAGAGCTCAGGTTCCTTTCATACCCTCCAGTCCCAAGCTAATTAGCATTACCGCATGTAATGCTGGAATAAATGAGTGCACTCTCTCCAGATTCCCAGATAGTCCTACTACATCTCGTCCTGTCATCATTTCCTTAATTCATTCTCTCACTGAGAGCCTTCTACTTTATGTGCACAGGACCTTATCCCTACCAACCTCCTCCAAACCACAACTTCCACCACTGTGCCAGCAAAAACATGTGTGATAAATGTTTCACTGGCTTCAGGAACATTTCCAGCTGCATTAGAACAGGCTTTGATAACACCTCTACTCAAAAACCCAACTCAATCGTACAGGCTCCTTCTTAGCCGATGCCTTCCTTCAAGGATTGTCGTCTGGCACTGCCATCCGTACTTAGTCCAGACTGTTCTTGTTTGTGGTGCCTTGATGGTGGAACAAGCTACCAAATGATATCAGGTCAGGGGTGTCCACCCTCTATCTCCTCTTGAAGTCTCATCCTCTCTGAAAACACCCTAACAAGTCTAACTCACACTTAATTCTTTACCTGATCCCCTTGCACTTTGCCTTTCTGAACAGATTTAGCACTTAATGCTTATTCCAAGGTCTCCTACTGAACTAAAGCTTGTGTCGTTGCTCACTCTAAGTTGCACTGGATAAAAGTGTATGGCACATGAGTGAAAGTAACATATAAATGTAGTCTTTTCATTGGATTTAAATAGCATTTCTCAAATGTGCTCATTCCAAATTTCCCATCACAGGATGTCCTCAATTCGTTCTTATCTGGGTTTTACCTGCACAGCAGGAAGTAGATAGAAAATGACACCAGCCTTTCCCCTTGATAAAACCACACACAGTACATCTCTTGAAAAATGTGTGCCTCCATCCTTTCCCCTGAAATGCTCATGTTTCTACTATCATTTCTTCTTCTCATTCTTCCCTTTTGCTTATTTAAAGCCATGTGACCATTCCAGGGTAGCTGTAGCTGGTTTCTGTTTTTTGAAAAACACACACCAAAAGTCACACGATAAGACTTGCAAAATATTAGCAAAGCAAATGAGAAACTTACTTTAAGTTCCAACAGAGTCTGAAGACCGAGGCACAGCTCAAACGCCTCATCCTCTGAAAGTGAGAAAAAGACGACAGATAACGGAAAGAAATAAACTGAATTTAAGAACTGCTTTACAAAAGCCACTCCAATTCACATTCATTAACACCTTCATCTGAATATGCATACATTAGCGTCAATCTAGGTTAAATTATCCACACAACTAAATCATTGCCTCTTGTATTAGTCAGCGCTAATAAGCATATGTACTTATGAGGGTGGGTGTGAGTTAAAGTGAGAGTATAATGTCCATGAGAGAGTCAGGTGCTGGGCTTAGAGATTGAATTAGTTATTATTCACTAGAGAGGAGGAATCAAGGAGTAGGTCCAGACAGAACTTGCAAAATAAATAATGGTGTGCAGTCTTGTTCTTTTATCTTTGTGAGCACCAGTTGTCCTCATAACAAGGAGATGATAGGGATAAATCTTCACATAAGGGCATTTTTGACCAAGTGGGGACACAATAATATTTATATAATTTGATGGTTTAAAGGATTTCTTGCCAAGATATAGATGAGTGGATTAATATCACTCACATGTCTGGGCTTTAAATTACAGATAGCAACAGCAGCTAATTAGCTGAGCTGGAATCTTGGGTAAACAGCTAGCCTGGATCTGTTTAACAGTAATAAATCCAACCACCAGGACCCCTAAAGTCATACACATTCACAATATACAGTACAGTGTTCTGGACATCCATTGAGGGGTTTATCTTCCTTGGAAAAAAATGCCCACCTGCACAGGAAGTGATATTTCTGACAAATGAAGAAAAACAGAAACTCGAACACAGTGAACCTCAAATTCAAGTTGGAAAAAAAAAACTGAAAAACGGGCCGATCAGTCAGTTGAAGGAAAGTGTCCTTAAAAGGAAAGCAACATTTTCGAGACAAAAATACACTCTGGTTTTCCCATCCAGAGATGGAAAGTGATGCAAAGGGACACAGATGATGCAGATGTGGTTTCTCCTCTCTGTACTTTGGACTGATATTGTTTACTATCTTTGGACCAAAATGCTTGCACCAAAAAATGTCATAAAATCTAAAAAAAAATTACGTCAATCAAACAAAATTTCTCAGTCTTCAGTTCTAGGAGTTCCTGTTTATAAAGTTTGCTGGCAATGCTCCTTTTTTGTCTGCTCAGCCTTGGTGACAATCACCATTCATGATTATTATCTTCCCACTTGTTCTTTTTTCTGCATCAGGGGATTTTTCCCTGCATGGAAAAACCTACCCAGTGTTGCTATAATGTAACATCTTTCATAAAAAGTACTACATAATTATGAAAAAATCATCAAAACAGACATTTAGTTGCTAGAAAATGTTGCTTTTTATTGCCTTAACATATTCCTGTCGACCCGGCTCTTTTATTTAATGCTAATTTCTGCCTGGGTGCTTTAAGAAGAGCATACTGGCTGAATGTTAAGTACAGAGACGAGCACATATCCAACTCAAAATCTCTTTTAACTGAATCTCTGCAGAAATTACACAGCAGGTGAAGTTGCTGCTGCAACTGTGCATCTCATCAGCATGTTTTGACAATGGAAAATCACCAGAAACATTTGTGAGCACTTAAATGTCTACTGAGGTAAAAACACACAAACAGTTTTAGTCCTTCTAGCATTATTTCAACAATTATTGGATGGATTGTCATAATATCTGGTACAAATATTACTGGTTTATAGTGAAATGTCTCAATAGCTATGTGATGGATTGCTATAAAATTTATTAGAAATATCCATGGTGGGCAGAAGATAAATCCTCATGGCTTTGATGAGGCCCTGACTTTTAATTTACCACCTCCACCAGCTCAAAGTTTTTACTTACAGAGTAAAATATCTACTAGATTGATGGGCGCTAAATTTGGCACACAAGTCCATTCCTGCAAGATGATAAACTGACTCGTGATCCCCTGACTTCTTTTGATTTGTGTGAGATATCTTGGATGGACTGCCATAAAACTGCACTCTGATATCATTACCTTTGACATAGGCTGAACACTGGACCATCTGTCTCCCCAGCTGCAGCTGCAGACCCGTCACTGAGCTGCTCACACCACATGGTGAACTGTCCTGACCGGGCACCAGTCTAATAATACACAGAGACATGCACAGTCACAAAAAACAATATCTTCAATAGGTTAAATACAAGATACAGTACCTCCCTGAAATATATTTCCTCTATATTTGCCACTCTGTGATGTAGCACATCAGTTTTTATTGAAATGTCAATCAAAAGTCTATGCTGCTGGGAATTTATTTGAAGACAAAGAGTGCACCAGTTATAGCAGCTTTGACTATTTACCCGATACCTTTAGAGCTGATTTGAAATTAAGATGAGAACAAAATGTCACATCCTTTATACTCATAAGCCAGTGCACAGACTGATCTAAAAGACTGGGCTTTATTTGGCATTTTAATGTCTTTTCTCAAAGATGAAAGTGATGTCAGGTCTTTAAGGATGGAAAAATCTGCCCTTAGAGCTTACAGGCTGTCATTATCAAATCTCTCCTTAAAGCTTAATTTTTATCCATTTCTTTATGTATGAAATTGTCTTTACTTTCTGTTCCTAACCTTTTATTCTTTAAAATTTTTCTTGGGTTACGTTCACTCTTTTCTTTTTGAGATTAGTATTTGCTTTTGATTGACGTGGCTGTCCTGTATTGTGAGTGTGTGCGCCATTTAAAGTGAGGTGTTTGTTACCCCAGCCTCTGGCAGCAGGAGGTGGAGATGTGGTTGTGTTGGTTGCCGGTGTTGATGGATGCCTTGACTTCAGTCTCGCAGCACTGTGGGAAAGATAGAGGGGGGATTTTGGTGTCACAGTGTGATTTTCCACTTCACTCTTGGCACTGCTGCATGCGAGGAAACAATCAGTCACTACAGCACATGAACACAACTCTGGGGAGCCTGTAGAAACCACTGATCTCTTTTCTTTTTTAACAAATGTACTCGGGTGCCATGTGTTTGTGAAACTGCCAAACTGAAAAATAAAGTCCAATTCAATAGGTAATCAACTTTACACAAATAAAACAAACCTCCCATTGGTGGAGTGTTTCCAAGCGAGCACTTGTTTTTGAGTCAAATGTTATTTTGTGTTTGTAACTCGATCGGTATTGATTCTGTGTTGGAGTTTTAAATCAGTAAATGCTGCAGGCACATGGTTGAGCAGCCTCTCATTTAATAATCAAGTTAAAAATAAACCAACATGGGTAACTGTATACCATCAAAGACCACAAGTTATCTTCTTGCTGATCTGTTCATTTCATGTTGCTGACTCTGTCTCCACAAGATGCTGATTCTTTAGTTAGCTGAGTGCACTTTGATTTTTTTTTAAAAACTTAATGATCTCAAATGCATCACAACAGCATGAGATATTGACCATGTGAGTGTAATGTATGTGCACACTCACAAGTCAAACAACTCCACACAGAAGAGAAAAGCATCTGATATACGGAATTTACAAACTTGCTCTACAAAGTGTTTCATCAGTTATTCATCAGGTGACTAGAGATGCAAATCCAAATTAATGATAATGTTGCTCCATAACTGTTGTTTCAGTCTTTTTCCTAGCCTTTATGCTAACCTAAGCTAACAGTCTGTACTCAACATACAGACTTCAAATCAATCAAGCAAATAAATGTATTTACGTCTTTCAGATTTTCAAGTTAGATTTAACAGTAGAAACGTTAACAGGCAGTTTCTCCTAGTTTCCACTGACATTTCTCTTCCTCTTCATCTTGCAGTTGCTCTGTTGCCTGCAGTGCACTTCATGTCACAAAAACATGTTTCATCTATAGTGAAATGACTGTGGTGGTTTATAAGAACACTTGTCTGTAGTGGCACTTTTCCACTCAGCATCTTCTTGGTTGATGTCATGCAACATGTACACTAGTGGGAACGTGTTTTTATGGGGAAAAAAATAAAAGGAAGACTGAGGAATGTATGCAAGACATATGGCAGCTCTGCATGCATGGGAGATAAGCAGTATGTTGGCACCAACCCCACACTGTTAACTGTGGATCAGACAGTGCATAAATAAGATATTTTTCCACAATAAAACACAAATGCATCTCAGCTACTTGATTGTCTCTTACTGTTATTTATGTTCAGATAAACTGCAGCTCCTGCAACACTGACATTCATGGTAATTTTGTGCAGTTTAAATATATATTTTTTAGGAATTATAATCACTTAATTCTTATTTTCAATTAATTAACTATTATTTTATGCAGGTTTCGATTTCTCAGTGAATATTTTCTGGTTTTCTTACTAATCTAAGATAGTGCTTTAGGCTTTGGAGTGTTGTTGGGACAAAGCAAGGTGTTTGAATGAATCATAGGCTCTAGGGTGAGGTGATCGGCAGACATTTTATAGACCAGGCTATAAACCAGGAAAATAATCAGTAGACTAACTGTTAATACCTGTTAGGTGCAGTCCAAATAGCAAGCACTCAAAATACTAGACTGACTCTACTATACTAATGCAAATTTTACAATCAGACAACTTTGATTCTGAAGACTTTTGAAAATACAAATAAATTACTAAATAGATCAATTTAACCCTCAAAATCAAATCAAAATAACCATTTGACATCTTTTTTAATATTACAGGTTAAAAACACTTTAAAAATTCACGTTATCCTGGGGGCTCTTTTTGTTTAAGGTTTTCTAACATCATTTTCCTGGTTCCCGAGAACATGTCTGTATATCTTTCCTTCTCCGTCATCTCCTTCATAAATCAATACCTTAACCACTTGACCCGAGGATATTTCCCCCTTTGGAAATAAACACATTGAGTTTCCATGAGCCTTGTTTTGATCCCTCACACTCTGTACAGACTGAGCTGAGCCCCCTTTGTCCTCACAGGCACACTGGCTTATCAGCAGGTCCATAAACCTGCTCCTTTGTCTCAGTCCCAGCAATGCAAAAAAAAAAAAAAACCCTCTCTCTCTCTCCCTGAATTTTAAAAATAGAAGCTGAATGAGTAACTGAGGAACACTTTGCATTTAATAAGTTGATGATAAAACCGAACAAAGCACAATGAGTAATAGGGGAAAACGCTGAATTTGCCAGAAAAATGGGCCACTAATTTTAAATACACTCAGGCAGGATTCACAGAACCTGCGCTGGATACTTCAAACACCATGGGAATAGGAGTTGTTTAATCAATGTATTTATTTCTTTTAAAGAATGGCTCTGTCTTTAGTGCCATGTATGGCTGCAATTTTCTCACATCAATATCCAGAATGTCACCTCTTTAGCACCTGGTTACAGGTTAAGTGTTTTAGCACATATTTATCTACAATCTACTTTCTTTGGATAAGAAAGATTGGATGAGGACAGGATTGACCATGTTCTATATTTTTGCTCCTGTCAAAAAATCCCAATAAAGGCACTAAAACCAGCACTTTCTGACTTCCAGACATAAATCTTTAAAACACAGGTCACAAATGTCCATTGTATCTGTTGGGGACTATTTTAATCTGGTAATTTGTTAGTTTAGTTGTGTTTTCAATAGCTTTTGGACAGAAATGGCACTTTATAGCACAAAGGAATAAAGATATGTCACACTGTGGCTACTAGACTTAGTCTTAGACTCCATAGGATCAATTAATTGTTGGTTTTAGTCTTATTAACTGATTTAGTTGACAATAAAAAAAAATAAAGATAGAAAAATACTAAATATCATTAGACCTGTCCTTGGTGGATAGGGACATGTATTTTAAAGAAGAGACTGCTAGAAGTAGAAACAGGGCTGCAACTAAACTAGTTAATCAATTGTCATTAATCACTTTGTCAATAAAAATGCAACAGCAACTTCTTCAAGTTACTCATTTTGTCTGATCAACAGTCCAAAACATTTGATAACTGGAGCAATTTATTTGGCAATTTTGCTCAATATGATAAATCAATTATCAAAATTATTGGAAGTTAATTTTCAGTTTTAAAGTGTATATACTAAATCAAAGCATGTAAATACATTTCATTACTAAAACTCAGATGTGTGAGGGAAATAATCAGCCCTCTGCGTCTATTATGTAATGTGTTTTTGGTTTTTTGTGTGATACTTCACATCACTGTTTTGACCAAGACTGTGTTGTATCAGTGTTCCCTGGTTGCTTAATATCATACAACAGTTAAGGACTACTTGAGTATTTTGTGTGACCTTTCTGCATACATTAGTCATTGTAGTGTTGAGTGTGTTTGATGGAGGACCACAGGAACCATCTCCATGTGAAACCAGATAACCATTAATGCCTAATGTGTTTCTCAAGAACTGCTTGAATACTGAGTCACTGCATGCATAATGGTGCAGTTTTTACTTTGTTTTGTCTATTAAAAGAGTGGTTTAAAATGCAACATGGTCTTAATCTAAAATACAGAGGAGCTGCACTGAGCTTGTGTGACCGAAATTTTAGCAAGCCACCCTAACATAGTAGCAGAGCTTTGCAGAGTTTTGAGGACCCATGAGAGCTGGCGGATCAGTGCAAAATATAAACAGTCCTGAGACTCTAAGATGACAAGAAAGTTTAGAAAGCAGTCTAAGTTAGCTTTATGTGAAACTGGTAATAAAGCAAAGGCAAGTATTGTTCCTTAAAGCTAAGAGAGCCAATCTGTTATCAGCCACCAGCTGATAAGAACTGTTGGCTGCACTGCAGGCATCAACAAATTTAGGAAAACATGGACTGCAGTGTGAAATTTCAACACTGCAACATAGTCCACAGGTAAGACAACTAGCATTAATGTGGAGGTTTCTGGATGACAGAGTGAAGGTGACCTACAAGTGGTGTCAAAGAGAGCAGTTATCCTGGAAGGGGCTACAATGTTGGGAACAAGTGGCCAAAGCTGGGCCCCAAGCTGTCAGGTAAACATAAGTTTTCAATAAGCTACTGCACAAATGTAAACGCAAATTCATTATTTTTTCCCCCCATTTTGCCCTGAAACCTAGAGTTTGTCTATTTCAAGCCCTTTATACTTGTTACTCCTGTAACCTATGTTTAATCCATTTGATGTCCACGTGTTCAAGGTAACCAGGTTGGACTATTTTCCATGACTCAGTTATGTGTTTTTCTGATCCACTCAGACAGCCACGGGTCCTGCCAGGCTTTTGATGTGTTGTAAAAAGAAGAACAAATGAAAAGTAGGCTTTAAATGATGAGTCATGGGAGCAGAGTGGTGCTGTCTTTGTAATGTCTCTTGCTTTCAGTTTTATGCAGTAGTAAAAAGTGTCAAAGCACTGAATGTGGGTGAAGATAGACAGGCAGAGCACATTTTATGTGGTGCAGTACCTTGCATTGAACAACCAGAGCTGTGAGGAGGGGCGAGCTCTCGGTGTCCTCGGTCTTCTCAGCTGTCTGTCTGGCTCCGGCCTCACTGCTGTCGTCCTCATCGTCTGACCGTAGGCTCCTTTCGCTCTCCTCCAGAGACTCCCTCTCTTCTGTGGAGTCATCGGCCGTGCTCTCGCTCCTCTCCTCTGCGTCGGCCGGTCCGTCCTTGGTGTCAGCAAGCGGGGAGCGAACCCTGGTACTGGGGTCTCGGGCCTCCCCTCGCAGCCGTGTGATGTTTCCCTCCAGTAGGCGGCGCTGGACGATGCTGTGAGGTTGCTAGACAGGGGACATGTAACAGAAATGGATGTCAGATGCTTTGTCAGGAGCATGTGCAAGTGGAAATGAAGGATGAGTTGAACAATGACAAAGGCTCAGGGTTCTTGTGGGACCTGTTCAACAACAGGTTTGGAGAAGGCTGATGTTCATACAAATTCAACAAGGATGTTTGTGCAGTTGTTTCAGTCATTTTTAAAGCAAAAATGCCAAAAAATATGATAGTTACAGGGTCTCAAATGTCTCAAATCTTTTCTTGAGTTTATAAAGCTGTAAAAATGAGTCTTTTGGTTGCGTACTGTTGGTCAGACAAAACGAGACACTTGAAGACACTGGAGTGGATATTTTCCACTTTTTTCTCATGTCTGATAGATCATATGATTAACTGATAAAATAATAAGCAAATAAATGTAGCTGTACACATAAGCTTAAGTACGCAATTCATCAATACTATTAAACATCTCTCTCCAAATTTTAGTCTTTCCAGAATGAATAAATCTCTGAAACACAACAGTACTTGTGAGATGTGACAATGTGAGATGACAACTATTGTATTGTGAGTAAATCTGGCATGTGTCAAAAGATAAGCAGTGTCTGCTTGTCTATCCTCTTTTGCATGGTGAAAAGTAGTATTATCTTAATTATCTTAAGTCACAGACAGTTAGTGACGCACCACGATCTAAGATACAAGATATGTAGGTCACTGTGTTAAAGGAACATGGCAGCACAACTCTTGAGGCTACAGATTATCTGCAAATTCAGGAGATTATTACCATACAGACAAGCAGTGGAACCAGTGTTACCTCCTGCATGAGCTGAAGTTCAAGGTTGACTTCTTAATTACAAGGGAAATATTTGCCACACAACCAAAAAAGAATTGGTTAATCTTTAATGTAATTCTAACTATAGCATGGCATAGCAGTGGCTGTGGCATTTCAAAAACTTTTTCCCTTCTCCTCCTTGTGCACCCACACAAATAACACAGAGATTTAAATTGCTAACTTTAACTTCAGTGGAGAAAATAAATCTTTCTAAACCACCTGAAATGAAGGTCACATTATCATGTAATGAAAGCCAACTCAAAGGATATGTTAACACTTTCAGGTCATCCCTGTCAACAGACAAAAAAGGATTTCTGCAATGGGTTTTGTTTTTGCTCCTTAAGCCCTGCGGCCATATTTTTTTGCAAACACACATTTGTCAGGTGTCACCTGAGGTCTTTCAGGAGACAAAAACAGTTGCAAACCCACACCCAATACACAAAGCACCCTAAAAAGACAGTGTTCTTCACAGCTACAGAAACAATATTTCAGACAATATGTTACAACAGGAGCGTGGCACTGTCTACATGTACATTTCAGTTTTACCGCATATAATCAATACTAGCATGCTGATCTTGATTAATGGCTGATTTCCACTGTTTCAAAACAGCATGTGGGCAGTGAGTGGCTGTTCTTACTGGATCATATAAAAAGTAAATCATATTTAAGCTGTCTGTTCTTCTGTAATCACATTGTTGTTCTACCAGCACAGAGCCTGTGTTCAGACAGCACACTTTGAAAAGAGCAGGTCACCCAACACCAGCACTGCATTAATAAAACACAAAGCATTCGCTTTCCTGTCACGGTTTCTCAAATGCTAAAATCACCAGGATATTGAGATACATATTCAAATGAAATATGCATCATGAAATAATTGGATTTAACAGAGCTGAGAACTTACATTCACAAGGCCAAATCGTGGCAAAAGTGACCTTGACCTTTGACCTATGGCCACCAAAATCAGATCAGATCATTGTTGAGTCCAAGTGAATGTTTGTGTTAAAATAGGAGAGATACCTTCATGGCATTCCTGAGATTTACCAGGGTCTATCATTACCTGCTGAACAAATCCAAAAGTGTTCATCATGTACTTAGGGCAGGGTCCAGGTACAGGGCTTCCATCAGTTCAGTAAGGGGATCTGCCAATTCATCCATCACCACACTCCCTTCAAACTGTGGTTGCATGGAGTTGATGATTTTCTTGATCAAAATTCCCCCAAGTCTTTGACTGTACATTTCCAACAGGTGACAGTAAAGGATGATTTCCCCACTGCTCACAAGCAACCCATCTAATGAGAGGTGGCTAAGATAGCTAGCAGGTGGCTAACAGGTTAAAATGCCCGTGTACTCCTCAAATAAAACAAGCAATAAAGAAACAAACAAAAAAGACGGGGAAAATGTCCGTCGAGCGAATTAGCTTTTTCAGAGAATAGTGCCTCGCTATCGTTGACTTAGCGGCACCCACCAGATTCAATAGACCGTGCTAAGCAACTTGTCCCGCCGTCGACGTGCTTGGTCAGACCAGTTCACACGACTAGAAAATAAAAGCTTGCAAACAGATGAAAAACGTCCCGTCGAACTTGTTAAAACAACGTTTTCCACTTCTAACAAACATCCACTTAAGAGAAAACCGTAGGTAAGTTAGCTAACAGGGGGCTAATATTGATAGCTAAAAATGTCCGTTAAACCACTTAAAACAGTTTCTACTGCTCACAAACGGCTCCTCGAGCGAAAAAAAAAAGAAAATTGTCGAACTGTCGAACAAAAATTTCCACTTTTCATCATGCGTCATCCATGGTTTTCATCAACAGCTCCTCAATTAACACATAAAAAGGCGACAGGTGCGTGGATGTAATTGGGACGGATCTTCTTCGTCGCCGTCGTCTTCTTCTTCGGTTTTATGAGCGCCTCCAAAACAACGTTAAAGGTGTTTGTCGCCACCTATTGGAGTGTAATATATGACTTCTACAGAAGTTATAGTCCAGATATGAAACCAGTTTCATTTAAATAAAGCCCTTTGAAGCTGTAAGTGCTTGTTTGCTAAAAAAAAAAAAAAAAAAAGTTTGTCAGAAATTAAATTAAATTATTTAGAAGCAACGGCCAGGCCATAATCATGTAGTATTATTTATTTTCTCTCAAAAGTTCTGTGCCTCTGTGTTCAGTAATACTGCCATTGTCATTAAAAGTAATTATGTTTAAAAAGTCATTCTAATTGGGAAAAATAATGAGGAATTACTTCTGGAGCCTGCAGTTTTCATTTATGTAGCCTACATTGTAAGTGAATTGTTTAATTGCATGTGTAATACGGGCTAACAATGTGCTGTGTTTTTTCACAAAGATGGATCACAGAAATGCTGAATGAGATATTGCATTGAGTTACAGAAACCAGTGGAAGAAACTAGACAGGAAGTGACATCATGACTTCAGCTCTCTATATGATTTACCTTGTGGGAGCTGTCCTCACCAAATGTCATGGAAACTCCTCCTCTGGACCAAAATGTTGGGATATCTGTCTAAATAGCCACGCTACCAGCCAACACTGGCATCTGGAGCACCGTAAGGTCACAGTTTAAGTATTGTGGGGTGAATGCCAGTCTAATGAAGGACATCTCCATCTGCCCACCTGTTGTTTTCCCTTCCTAACCCAATCAACAGGCTGCTGTTTGTGCCTGCAGTCTGACACTTTCATAGAAATTGGTTTGTCCACCTACTTCACAATGTTCCTGTTGGAGAAAACAACCCTATAAATGCAGCTGTTGATGCTGCTGTTATTGTAAGTGATTGCAATGATTTTCACAGACGGGAAAGCTCTGTCGCGGTCACTCTGTACCTGTGTGTGTGTGTGTGTGTGTGTGTGTGTGTGTGTGTGTGAGTGTGTCACTGTCAAATGACCTTTGAGCTCCATGAAATGCGCAGACACTACAGACCACCTTGTGGGAGATTCCTCACTTCTCGGTGCATGATAGTGCAGTGGCTGAAGGGAGATATTTTGAAGAGCTCTGTGAACAAGCCTGGATGTGTGATTTGTTTTTAGATGACACATTCGGGAGGATAGTGTGCTAGCTTGTGTGCTATCACAAAGGCAACGGCTGTTTGGAAAAGCTGACCTTCTATGAGGTGATGAGGGAACTCATTGTCTAGCTCTGACCTCTATTAAGAGAAAGCTTATGCAGACAGAATGAGATAGAAAAGAATGACCCTGCTTTTCTATTCCCTATTTTTTTTTCTTTTCCACATTACTGGTCATTATCTGATGTTCTGCTCTGATTAACATGCACACTGCAATGCTAGATTCTGCTGTTAAAAAATATTCCTGAGCAGAATTCAAATGAAGACAAGGACAAGTTCATGGACCGGGCAAGAGGAAGACAGAGAGAAAAATACAATAAGGCATCAGGGCCCAAGAGACAGAGGCTATATAACCCTATAACATGGTTGTAATGGTGTCATCTGATGCCCGGTCATGTCTGAGCATCTGTGCGTTATCTGTCATTATGTGTCAGACGATCCAACACCTCCACAGATTGTCAAGGATATTTTCAGCTGCCTGTTGGGTCAATGAGATTTTATTTACTGTAAATCAAATACTGTAAAAACTATTAGGTTCCTGTACTATATTGTTCATGGGCCTCTCTCCCTCAGTGCATCAGGCTTCCTTGCCAAGCTGCAAAACAACAACGCTTCAAACTGTTAATCACCACCCATGTCCCTGAGTTCAATTTAGCCCATTTGTTCCTCTCTGAGCTCCAGCTGTGGAAGAGCAGCTCTCAGTTGAGATATAAACAGACAGTGCTGATGACCTCCTCCTTCTCCTCTTCGTCATTTTTTTCTTTCCGTTTAATTTCTTTCCCCTTTTTTCTTTTCCTCTCATCTACCCTCTCCTTTCCTTTTCTTTGATTTGCTTTAATTTCATATCCTTATTTTTCTTTTCCTTTTTCTTTCCTTATCCTTTCATTTCCTAATTTTTCTCATTGTCTCATTGTGTTTTTTTCATTACCTTTCATTTGTTTTCCATTCTTTCCCCTTCTCATTTCCTTCCATTATGTGTGGTTCCGTTCCTCCTTTCTTCCATTTCCTTCCATTCTTTGGCTTCAATTTTGTTTTGTTTCTTCTAATTTCCTTTCCTTCCACTACCTACCATTTCATTTCTTTTCCTCCCCTCTCTTACACTCAGTTCCTTCCATTATATTCTTTCCTTTCCTTTCCTAATCTATTTTCTCTATTCTTTTTTTTTCTGTTATTCACTTTTATTATTTCCTCTCCTTTCCCATTGTTTCCTTCCATTGTGCCCTGCTCTCTTCCATTTTCATTTTTACTCATTGCACCTCTCCTCCCTTTCTTCCATTGTCTTTTATTTCTTCCTTTCCTCTGCTCTCCACCTTCCATTTTCTTCCCTTTCCTTATCTAATCTATCCTCCCCTCTCCTGTCCTCCATTGCAAACAATAGAAGACAGTTTTTGATTCCATTCAGTCTAAGCTTCAAACCCTGAGCCTTAGATAAGAGTGATCCTAATTCTAAAAGTAATTCCTCCCGTCTCCTCTCCACTCTGCAGGAGCTCTCCTAAAATAGGAGCTACGGCAGCAAGCTTCTCGACATTCAAACTAATCAAATTCAATCAGGAGCTCCTCTTAAAACTGGGCTCAAGTGTTTTTTGCTATTGTTGTGTTCTTGACATCAGTCTCTTCCTCTGGCCCGACAGTTTTTTCTCTCCCCACGTTTGTTCCAACAATATTGTGAACATCATTTGATCGCTTTTCCACCTCAGCGCTCTCTGGATAAATTGTTGATTTATTAAGAGTAATTATACTCTTTTACAAATGAGCAGCTTGTTAAAAAGGACACAAACAGTGACCAGGGCTCATTTGCATTTACTAGCATGTGAATCAGCAAAAGCATGGAAAATATTATTTTAATGAAATTGCTTATCAAGTCTAGTGGCAAAGCACAATGTACTTATTCAGCAGGCAAGGGATGAGACCAAGGGAGATTACATCAGGCTCTAATAGTTTGGAGAAGAGATGGGAGGAAAGCTAGAGAGTTTGATTAACGGCTGTTTGAGGGATGTTTTTCTCATCTATGCTCTCATCTGACTGCAGGGAAGCAAAATCTGATGGAACACAATGTAATTTTCTTTTTTCTCATTGTGCCTCTTCCCTGCATCCTCTGATGGCTGGCGTCTGTTTCTGCTGAGCCCTGACTGCTCTGGGGTCAGCTCCAGAGCAAATCATGTTAGCAGCAGTGGGCTGCTAGTGGGGGCGGCATTTGGTCATGTAACATGTGCCCCCATGATTTACAGTTCAGGGGTGAACTGATGATCTGGCACTTCACAGGCTGCACTTGATCTTCATCTTTTTAATATGGCGCAGAGTTATTTAAACTGTGAAGTGGGAGAGTTGAAGTGGGGGTGTGGAGTGAGATAAATTAAGGTAAGACAGAGACAGTTAAGGTACTTCGTCTACTATTGCTGCAATTTGCATCACTTGTTAATGCAGAACTTGCCTGAGAATCATCACGTTTTTCAGTTTTCTTCAGTATCACAGTAATCCAGTTTCAGCTGTCTGTACATCCATGGGTTTACTGCAAACAGGAACTGCTAATAGCTTATCCATCCTCCCCTCTCCTTCTGTCCTCCATTGCAAACAATAGAAGACAGTTTTTGATTCCATTCAGTCTAAGCCTCAAACCCTGAGCCTTAGATAAGAGTGATCCTAATTCTAAAAGTAATTCCTCCCCTCTCCTCTCCACTCTGCAGGAGCTCTCCTAAAATAGGAGCTACAGCAGCAAGCTTCTCGACATTCAAACTAATCAAATTCAATCAGGAGCTCCTCTTAAAACTGGGCTCAAGTGTTTGTTTGTTTTTTTTCTATTGTTGTGTTCTTGACATCAGTCTCTTCCTCCGGCCCTGCAAACAGGAACTGCTAGTTTGCCAAAATGGAGCCAGTTTTCCAAAATATAAACAAATACAGCCCAAAAAATGGAAGTCAAAAGCTGTAGGAGCACTACACTTTCAGAGCATCATGGGAAATACAGTTGCAAAACTTAGAGGATGATTTGCTTATCCCCCATATCAAAGAACAACAAAAAAATCATATTATGAGTGCCTTAAAGCTCTGTGTAATGTGCACTTGCTGATATTTAAACTGTGGGGAGAGCCTCTTAATAAACCATCATGTGCGACAAGTTTCTTCCTTTGTGATACATCACACATTTCTCGCCTCAATCCCCTGACTGCTTGTTAACTGGCTGAGAGTATGTGAATTGGCATCAATCATATGGCCTCCTCGTGGATTTATTATCATGAAATCTAATGAAGACAGCAGGCAGCCGTGTCCCATAAAGAGTTTATCTGCTATGCAGAATGCAGCCCGCTGTTTCGCTTCATTTGACAGTGAATCTTTTTCATTGTTGGTGAAGCTGAGGTGGAATTGGCACCACTGAGGTGTAATCTGTTAGTTCATTTCTCACAGCACACAGAGTGATTCTGGATGATATCTTTCTGAACATCCATTGCTCCTGATTGTATGATGATGTTGCAGATATTGCAGCAGCTGGAGGAAAGCGTTCACTATGGTTTATTATTTTTAACAGAGAATCAGTGGCATTGATTTAGTACTAACTCCATTAATCATCTTTCTCATGGGATATTTTCTTCCTCTCGCAAGACAAGTAAACAAGCTACGCAAAGCTACTGTCTGTCCTGTGACGTCATCTCAACTTGCTGGTCCTAATAGACAGGGTAGATTAGTTCGAAAGTATGAAGAGACAAACTAACACATTAGTTGTTAGCCACCAGAAATATATATATAGAAAAACACCAGCGTGATCCATAATTACCCCTATTCACTCGTCATGCTTCAAAAGGACATTGACAGAAAGGATTGTTGTGACATCCCGTCTGGCAGAGTCAGTAAAATTCTAGTTTAAACTGGTCGACTGTCTCACAGACTCTGTGTGTGCGTGATCTGTTGCTGATTTTGCTGATGTGATTCCTGTGGTGACCCCTTAACACTAACCAGTCCAGACCGGTCCTCTGCCACTGGGACAGAAAGACAACTGTTAATGTATGACGCCAGCACTCCTCCTCCTCTGTCTCTGCTCCTCAGTTTCTTTTCCTCTGTACTTCTCCCTCTGCGAGTCAGATTAGAGGCTAATTGCCATGTGGACTAATTATCTGACTGCAACAGGCTCATCTCTCTCTCTCATCCAGCCAGTCACGTGAGCTCTGTAATGCCCTCTTTCTCATTCTGATGGAGGTCCCCAGCGACTGACTTCCTGTCGCACCGAGGCGAGGCTCTGGCAGCTTCACATCTGCTGCCTGCACTGCAACTCCACTTCCACTTCATTCTCATTTTATATTTCTGTTCCTTTGTTTGTTTAGATCGCTCTTTGTCTCTTCCCTAAATCCTAAACTCCTCCATAAAATAATAATTTGCAAGTAAAAATCCAGTAGCTCATGTCATTTGGTTGTTGTGATAAACCAGCAGATGCTGTCACTAACAGTGCTGAGAGCCTTTTTAATGATTTGATCCTATAATTGAGGGTAGTTGCTGTATTAAACAATCATTTCATTGTTAATTAGTTGTTCATCTGAAGGTTTTGGTTTCCCAGTATAATGTTTTCTAATTAAAATCTTATTACTTAAATGCCAAAAAACATTGTGATTAATAGGGTTGGATTAAAAAAAAATCTATTTCCTAATTATTTTTATTTGATCATACAGTATGTATTGATCTTGTAAACATGTACATCTGAGCTAAATGCTCTGTTAACGCAGTGGTTTCTTGTTGTAAGTGGTTCAGTCAGGGGCTGCATGATTTGTAAAATGTGAAATCGAGTTTTACAACATCCACAAAAAA
Organism: Lates calcarifer; assembly: GCF_001640805.2. Lineage (NCBI taxonomy): Eukaryota > Metazoa > Chordata > Actinopteri > Centropomidae > Lates > Lates calcarifer. The sequence continues at coordinate 10,803,475 of NC_066850.1, forward strand.
GTGATTTTAAGTTTAACATAGATGGTATCTGCTGTACAAAGCCGCCTTGAGTCACAACAGTACTTCAAACTGTGACATGAATAATTATAGTCTATGTGGATCTGCTACAGTTTACAGGACTGCAGATGAATTAGTGAGCAGACTTCCAGTTTCTGTCCTGTCTGTGCTCAGAGTGACAATTAAAGTTGATGTCTGTACTTAGTTGAACCATCTGCTACTGACAGTCCATGCGTAGGTGTATGCGATTGCATTTATTTTTCAATTTCATTTTATTATTCTTACTTCACTGTCTTGCACCTGAAAATATAGATGCGTTGTGTTTCACTTCTTTGACATTTACTTCCTGTCAATTAGTGATATAAGTGGTGCTCTTTCTTTGGATTTTTTAGCCTTGGACAGAATCAGGTGAGCTGTGTCCCCTTGTTGGCAGTTTTTATGTTGAGTCGCCTGCTGAATGTAGCTGTCAATCTTCTCTCAGCAAGAAAGGAAATAAGCATATTTTCAAAAATGTCAATGTCAAATGACTCAGTAGTTAGAAAGACACAATATAGCCATTTTTGAAGTCCAGATTTTACAAATATGATTTTTTTAGAGCAGTAACTCCATAAATCATTCCATCATCCATTTCATCTATCAAGCAAAAAATGCCAGATGTTTTCTGGTTCCAGATTCTCGAATGTAAAGATTAACTTTATCTATTTTATGTCAGTGTAAAGTGAATATATTTAGGTTTTGGACTGATGGCTGTACAGAAAAACTATTTTAAGTATGTTTGGGAACTTCGAAAAATAATCAATAGCTCCACCAATCTCCCTTTAAAAACACAACACAAATGCAGCTCCAGTTTGTATTTACTCACTTCTATGTGATTTTTTTTGTCTGATATTGCTTTCATATACATATTTCTGGGATTTTCTGCCCTTTGCTTTCAATTACAATGATTAGAAACTACTACATTTGTCATATCTTGGCGTACCCAACAAATATTTCCCCCTTCTTCTCTTGCTTCGTGCGTTCTCCCCTCTTCTGTTGTTGGGGTTGTTGTGTCGTCTTTGTTTTTGTTGGGTATTTTTAGCCTCCTGTCTTCCTACACAGCACTGAGGGAGCAGCTGAGGGGAGTGTTGCCACCCATCCACAGCTCCAGATGACAGAGAGAGAGACAGGTTCACACTAACCTCTCTCCAGCCCACCTAATTGTCCCAGAGCTAATAATAAAGCCTGCATCTGAACCCGATTTAACACGGATTGTTTTGAGGGTAAGAGGTAAAATCCAGAGAGGCCGACTAAGCTACATTACATCACTTTGAAGTGCTACTTTGCCTTCTGGGGAAAAATAAACAATTGGCAAGTGAATCAGGATGCATATAAATATCAAAACCTGTTTCGTTGTGAGATGCAGGCCACTGTACACCATCTGCTTACAAATTCATGACAGGAGATCACCTCTCTACACTGGTATTTCTGTCTTTTAAATGACAAACATGGTGTTCGGGCTAAAATTGGACATAATGTTCAGTAAGCCAGAATTAAAGTTGTATTAAATGCACACAGCAAATGCACTGCTCCCTTTTTTTTCACCTTCCTATACCTTAGTTGTACATTCAAGCCCAGTTCTGTAGCTTTTGATCATCCTCAGAAGCACCTGGAGACTCCAGTCTCTCGATTAGACAGGCTTTCACCCTCTCCCTCACCCACACACCACACACACACACACACACACACACACACACAAAGGTTTCAGACTCACTCATCTGTAAGAGAGGGACATGAGCAAACGGACAGCTAAGCTGCAGGGAGAAGATGAGGGAGGCTTTGCAGCAGTAGGCGAGGTGTGTGCAACAAAATTAGACCTATATGAGATTTTTGAATGTGTTTCACCATTTTAAAACTACATATATTTTCCCTGAATTTCAGCTTGTTCTTGACAAAAAAGTCTTTTCCAAAACAGTGGCGCAAAAACGTCTCCAGTGAAATTCACACAAATTAGCTGATGGGTCAAAAAAAATATTCTAGTGCAGAGTTTGATAATATTTGATGTCCTGAAGATGGCTGCCTGCTGAACATCAGTGCTAATAAGCTGAAATAAATGAGTCATAAGGTGCAGCTTTCCACTCTGAGTAAAATAGCAATAATGACCTAAAAGTCTAGGTAGCAGCTGCAAGAGTGACAATATTTGAAAGGTCAGTTATCCCAAGTTACAAACATATTTTCATTTAACATTCACATGTTATCATTTCTCACTTAATTATTTGCCCAGGTTTAAAGATAATTGCCTCTGCTCTGTGGTGCACCAAGCACTCACTGACTTTCTACTGAAGAAATAGTCTCTTTGAGCAAAAAGATATTTTCAAACCTGAGCAAATAAAACCAAAATGATACAAGATGTGGTTCCAGACAAAATGTGTAAGTGGACCTTAAGTTGAGATTGTGTATTCCAAAGGTCAAGACTGAGCTGTAGAGTTCAAGTGACAAGAAGTCAGTTAAGTCAAGAAAACCCAGCGGTGCTCAGGATAATTTGGTAAAAGTAGATAAATCACAATTTAAAAATACTCTTTTGCATTCAGAATTCATTCAACTGTGATCAGCAAAATGTACTTTAATATTCAAAGTAAAAGTACTCACTATGCAACATATAAACTGCAATTACACACACATTTCCACCTCTCATCTGCAGGGCCAGATAACACCTGACATAAGTTTTTTGGTTGTTTAGTTGTTGTGTTTGGATGGTTTTTGTAATTTGGGTGAACTGTACCTTTAAAGTCAGAATTACCCTTTGTGTTAATTCTTGAATAACCTGTCAAAAAAATAAATAAATTCTACGAGTTTCATTTCATGAGTTTGATGACCTTGGAGGCAATGTGGATGATTTTTCTTCCCTTTAAGAGTAAAATTCTGGAAAAACAGTTCATTCTCCACATTTTGGCCATGAAATCATAAATATAAAACAACGGAGCACATGTGTGGAGCTTCAGCACAATTTCTAAAGGAGTAATTTCGCTGCATAAACCAAACCTTGCTGCTTTAGAAACACCTTTTCTTCTTCATTTGTTATTTCCCTCAGCTTGCAGAGTAAAGTGTGTACAGTAGAGTAACAGCAAGGTTACACAATGGTTACACAATAACTTGGCCCATGCTGAACTCAGGTGTTAATGTAACTGAGCTCAGATGTTTTCAGCTCAGTCTCCCCAAACACACTCATACTGTATACTCCCATTCTCCCCTGTTTACTTCTCTTACATTCTACACCCATGTTTCTACTCAAAGCTCTACACTGTGTTATGTAAGACAGCGCCGTCCTCCCTGACCCCGTCTCCTGCAGCCTCTTTCCTTCCCCTCCATTGCTCTTGTGTTAGAGTGGTGGATTTTGCCCTTTTCATGCTTACTGCCTCCCTCATTCTGCAGCACAACATGGCCGGAGTGATGCTGCTGCTGCTGCTGAGAGTGAGAGGACCTCGGGCTAAAGAGCAGCAAAACAAATTCACTCTTACATAATAGGCTCCGCTGCTGAATTACACAGTGGACAGGACAGGCCAGCTAGCAGAAATTAAGAGGGAGAAAGATGAGGTTACAGCTAAAAGGTCTGTGTGTGGCTCGAGAATAAACATCAAAAGATTATGCTCCATTTGTACAGATTTTAAGTGAGAGCAGGGTGTAGCAGCAGAGTACTAATTTGAATATTTTAAAGAAATACCTCAATACTTGCTGTCTTGGAGAAAGTTAGAAGAGTAGATTAATAACACTCCTGTGTGTGTTGTGGCCAGCAGGCGATTAGCTTAGCTTAGCATAGAGTGCAGTAGGGGGAGACAGCTAGCCTAGCTTTCTCTCATATAAAACAGAGGGAAGCAACAAATGACCACACTTGAGAAGCTGGGAGCATTTTAGCTCAATGAATTACTTCAATGACTGACCAAGTTTCAGCAATATTAATTACTTTGGACGAGCCAATGGAAAATGTATGGAGTTAATGTTGAGATCTAGACTTCCAAAATAACTATATAATGTTTTTTTAAAAATAAAATTAATGGATTGTTCCTTAACACATTTGAATCTAGCTTCATCAAACAATGAAAACAATAAATTATTGAGAAAAGCTTAAATAAAAATGGACCATTTATAGCCAAAGATCAATGTCTGACATTTAAAGTCTTTGTTTAAGAAGGCCAGAAAGGAAAGAAGAATTTTTCAGCACTAATGTGATTAGAGAAAAACACAAGGATATACACTGGAAAACAAAAAGACACAGCTTGTAGTCGGACAGCTTACAGACGAATAAATGGATCCAACAGCCTTATCCAGATGATCTCATCTTTTGTTCGCTATGTGAGCCACCTCAGAAACACATCATACTTTCTTTTCATTTAGTCCATCCGTGTCTATTCAGTGCCTGAATGATGTTGCCGGCTGTCGGCAGAGAATAGATACAGGCATGACGGAGGACTGCTGGCAATTTCCACTCCTCCTTCAAGTTCCCAAAGCTATTCTGACACTGAACATCACTTTATACAGATGCCATGCAAATTGCACTGTGCTCCCTGTGGCCACGTCTGCACCACAGATTGGGTTTTTGATAACTTTAGAGATGAGCTTCATTCTGCCTTCAAGGAGAAGATAATTGGGATTATGATAAGAGCAATTCCACTGCCACTGCAGGAGATATTGAATCACAGGCTTAACATTAAGATCATTCAATCGAATAGTTTTTTCATTTTATCCTTTATTGTGTTTAGATGTGTGGTAGCATCTGACTCATCATTGTTGCCTGAAAGACTCTGGCTGCCAAACACAGGAATAACAAGAGTCTACAGCCATGCTAGCAGCTCTGAATTAGGCACTTTGAGCTAAATGTCAGCATGTTCAGAATGACAATGCTAACCCAAGGTCATGTCTTAAAATGGCTTGTTTTGTCCAACTAACAGTCAAAAACAAAAACATATTGAATTTACAGAGAAAAAAATGCCCCAAAGACAATAAACTGTGAGCACAAAACTGTATCTTGCATAAACAATATGCATTGCTAACACACTGATAGGTATAATGTTTACTATGCTCTGAAGCTGAGGCTGACTTGATGATGGCACTAGATCAGCCAAACTGGTCTATCCTTTGTAGCCTGTGTTTTGCTAACATTGGAATGTGTCTCTAATGTCACGTGCATAATGTTCAGATTCACACCTGAAAATATCTGTTTATTGACCAGTAATACTTGATTTGGTAATGAGTTAACCCTTTTTTGGTGAAACTTAAGAGTTTGTGGCTGAACTTTGGGATGAGCTACTGCCATGCTGGTTCGTAAAAACCTGATTTCAACTCCTTTCCTCACACCCCACAACACAAGTCCTAAAACTACCTTTGGGGCACCATCAGTTCAAACTATCAACTATATGAAAAATGGATCACCAGAGTTATAATTCATTCTGACGAGGACATGATGTCTCTATCAAATTTCTTGGTAATCCATCCAGTAGTAGCTGGGATATTTCATCCTGCAGAAGTGGGCAGGATGAAATAGGATGAAATTTCTCTGGGCTAAAAAACTACGACAGAGAAATTGGTGTTTAAACTTTAAATAACATCTGCTTATTACTGCCACACTTTGAAATTATATGTTACCCCAGAGACGGACAGTGCATTAAAGATGGATGAGAGAGAAAACACATGTATCATTAGACTACAAGAAATGTAAGTCAGTCACAGAGGAAGAGCAGAGGGGTGGGATGTTTTTCTAGCAGCAAATGTTGGTATTAAAATCTGGCAGACATAAATGCATCACAGTGTGATATTCACAGAGCACAGAGCACTGCTAGTGCTGCTTCCCAGTGCCAGAGTGACTGTGTCGAGGTTCTTGGAGAGCTCTGGGGAATCTGGGAAGCCGCCATGAAACCAGAACTGTGTCAGAGGAGAGGCAGAGTAATAAATTGTTGAGATTATTACAGGGAGTTCCTCCGGAGTGTATACAGTAGGAGGCTTCTGGAGGAAGAGGAAGTAAAGAGGTTGGACATGTCCCACTTTACATGCAGGATTGTCTCTCACCCTGTGTGTCAACCCTGACCTATAATGACATCAGTCTGTATCTGAGAGCCCCTGCACAGTGACCTGTAACCGGCTTTGACTCTGGTGTTCTCTCCTCTGTGTGGAGAGTGCAGGACCCTGAATCTTTCATGACCATTTCAATGACAAATTTATCTTTTATGATATACTGAACATACAGTAGAGTAATGCATTAGTGCTTAAAGCAAATGGTGGTTACACTCCCACTCATGCATTAGGAGTGAAATGGCTCCTTAAGCATGAAGTTTTTTTCAGTGTGAGGATTTGCTGCTTTTCTAATTAAAACTTCCAAGAATTTGCTGGATCCAGCTTCTCAAATGTGATGATTTGCTGCTTTTCTTCATCATATCTCACAGCAAACTGAATACATTTAGGGTTTGGGATGATGATCAAATAAAACGAGCAATGTGAAAACATCACCTTGTGCTGTGGGAAATTATAGCTGACGGTTTGCACTATTTTCTGACACTTTACGCTGCTACAGATGGAGAAAACACTCAGCAGATTAATTGGACAGTAAAATAATTGCTAGTTGTAGTCCTTCATTTTTTTTTACTGTTTTTCAACACTGTATAGATTTGATTAATCGATTAAGCAAGCAGATAATTGTCAGAATAATCAGTAATGAAAATAATCATTAGTTATCAGTGTTTAAGTGGCAATGAGGTGATTAAAGGGGAACTCCACCGACTTTACACATCACACTCTAAGTCTTTTTACAGCTGTTGGATTGCACTACTACATATCTCAAGAAGCTTTTTTGTGGCTCCAAAGGGAGTCGTCCTCATATGATATCACCTGAGGACTGAAGTTTTAAAAAAACAACTAAATCTGGGGGTGTGGGAGTTAGAAAGAAGCGGCTTACCAGACCTCTGTAGCCCACTGCTCGACTCTGCTTCAGGCTCACAGCTCCAGGCCACATTAGCCGACACTAGCATCTAGCATAACACACCTCAATTTCCCACTAAACAGGTCAGGAGTTCAAGTTGCATTGTGGGTAACATAGGCATCAGGTTTAGAAAAGGAAGAAAATGATGTCTCTGGTTCTGCTGCATCAATTTTGTTACTTTTTTTGGTGACTGACCATCACAGAAGCGTAATGCTGAACTGATGAGTAGCTGCTCTTTCAAATACGACTTAACCACCTCGTACTATTTCTCTAGAATGTTGTCAGACATGCTGCTGGATGCTATACAATTTTGACACCCTCTTCCACTTCAACTCAACCTTTAACAACTGTTAAGCACCCGGCAGTGCAGACAACAGCCTCTCCAATCAAGTGAATTACAAACTGAAGCGCTCATTTAGATTCACTCACCAAGTCTTTGGATGTGCCCAGTCTCTTCAGCCCATCCAGGGGCAGGAGGTCAGCTGAGTCCTTGTGTGTGAACTGGGTGGCCTGCTTCAGACGCCTCTGCTGGTGCAGAATGGCTTTATCCCGGATGGCTAGCTCACCTTTCTTCGCCTCGCTCATGGTCTCGGACTACAGAGCAGTCTGTCGTGGTGCTGTGCACAGAAGCACGGAGACTATAACCTCACAGCAGCAGCAGCAGCAGCAGCAGCACTGGGAGACAGAGTGGATTTCTGTGTGCAGAGAGGAGGACAAAACCCCAGAAGGCAGCTTCTTAGTGTTGTTGTTGAGGTCCTTTTTTTTAAGATCCTTAGCAGTAGAATAAACCTGCAAATATTGCCTCTTCCACCCTGTTTTGCCCTCTCTGAAATGCTGCTGTCCTTCCCTCTGGGCTTCCTGTGCTCTCTCTCTCTGTCTCCTTGTTTGTTTGTAGTCCTTGGCATGTATTTGTCTCAGCAGCTTTAGGAGCTATTGTCCTGTCCTGGATGCTCCTCTCATCTAGACATGCATCTTCCTCTCAATGTCAAGATCTGTTCTGTCTCTTACAGAGGCTGTGGGGTAGGTGTGACAGAGTGTGTTTTCCCCTCCCCTCAGTGCCGTCTGTCCTTGGAGCTCTCTCTCTCTCTCTCTCTCTCTCTCTCTCTCTCTCTCTCTGATACGCTCACATCTCTGCTTTCAGTAGTATACCCCCCCTCTCTCTCTCACTCCCCTCTGAGCCCTCCTCTTTCCGTCACACACCCAACACAGATGATGCACACTCACCTCCGAATACAGAGCACATTTTCTCAGTTGACTCTCAACAAAGAAAAAGCAAACACTGATAGTATTTCAAACCTTTACACTCAACTGTTATTCGTCTACAAAACCACTCAGCCTTGCAGCTGCAATATAAAATCATACTAGACATTTTCTCTGCATCATTTAGTCTTAAAAGTGATGTTGCATCACACAAACACACACTGTCTCTACATATCTTGCCTCTAAGCCTGACGCAGTCTGAAGTTATTCGTCCCTTGTGCCGTGATTGGCCTCAGCAACCTCCACTGTGGAGGTGTGAGAGAGATCACTGTGGTCTGACCCCACACAGACGATCAATCTGGTCCACTGATGGCAACAATTGATTACCTCTGCCTCCCTACGGCAGCCGCTGTGAATTAGAGTCTATCCATCCATCCATCTGCACCAACAAACGCTATAAATATCACCCATCTCTGCTCTTGACCTCTGACGATAATGATGACAGAGATGATTCAGCCCACAGGTAGAAAGGCTTTTGTGTAAAACTTTTATTCATCTGGTGGATTTTTTTTTTCTTCAGAAAATGTGAAAAGAGAGAGAGAGCTGAAATGGAATATTAAATAATACAGAATATTCATCTGAGGGAAGGAGTCCTTGCTGAAGGTGAAGTGAAAATGCACTGCCTGCTAAGAAATGTACTGTTTAAAAAGCTTGTGCTGCCCCCTGCTGGTCGTCTCTCTTCTCTTCTCTTGGATGTTTGGTCTCACGGTTATATATCAGTATTCAAACTCTGCCAAACATGCTGGACATTCAATTCAGACGTTCAGCGTATTATAGGTTACACACAGCTCTATAGATGTGAAATCAGTCACTTTTTATGGTTTAAATCGCAGGTGGCAAAGTCTCAGCCACACAACAAGAGATCGAGTATGTTTTAATAGCGTATACGCTCCCAGATATCATGTTATCTTTAGAGCGTCATTACTCCGCGATGGTTTGCCCATTTCAACATTTTAAACTAGAGAATTAGCGCTTTTCAACAAGCCCTTGTGTGTCTGTGTCAGTCATATACCTCAGTCATTATCTAGTATGTCAATTTGGAAAAGATATGGATCGTCTCACCTGTTGCCTGACGCATTGCTGCACTCCATCTGTGTGTTTATCGATCAATTCTCATCCGCCATCTTGTTGATGACATCGACAGTCGTGTTTCTGAAACGGGCAGTCCTATTGGCTCCAGTGGATACCTCACAGCCAATGAGAGTATCTGATTCAGAGGCTTGGTTTTCTACACAAAACATGGAGGAAAAACTGTAACATTTCAACCATCATCAACCATCATCATTTCAATTATTTCAACTACATGGTAAAAACAAAGATCCCTCAGTCCTTCTTGATTAAGCAGTACAACAAAAAGATGTTTCCCAAACTTCAGTTTTGTTTCTTTTTGCACTCAGTACTTGCAAAAATATTTGAGTATAATTAATCTCTCCTTTCATCTAAAATTATCTGTTATCTAAATTGTTTTATTCCACTGTCTCTACATTTAAATGTCTGTAGAAACCAGTTAGTACGTGATTTATAGAACATTACATTGAAAGTAGCAGGCTGTATCAGAAAATGTTACCCAAAATGCAGTAAAAAGGCATTTTAAGTCAACTCATCAGTTCCTCAGGGACTACAGCACACAGAGGAATTTCATTATCATCTCAGAAACAGGTAAAATATTCAGCACCTTATGTGAACAAAGAGTTGATTGATTTGACCTCTGTTTAACTTTTTAATGACCCGATGATTACCCTGCCTTTATCTGTATAATCAAAGGACGTTTGACTGTTGTGGTGAAAGCAGATACAAAAACTATAGAGTGGAGAAGTAAAAGAAAACAGAAGTAATGAGGTCATTGAGTCAGTGATTATCAGCAGTATCACCTCAAACAAAACATGATCACATCTGTGAAGAGTGCTCTATGCTTTTATTCAACATGTTAGTATACAATGTTTGTTTTGTCTAAATGGATCTTTACATTATATTATTCCACAGGCATCACTTAAAAAACAAAAAGTATTCTCTTCATTCTTCCTCTCAAGAAGATATTTTGATGAGTACCTGGCTGCAGCCTGCACAATGGGACAAGGATTCAACATTCAACATTTACTTCCCCCTACCCCAGACCCTTGTTTACAAGAAAGTGTCACATTGTATTTTTCTTACAATCTTTTGTCATAGTCAAATTACTTACCAACTTCACACATTAGCTACCTGGGGTGCCATCGAGCAACCCAGCTAGCTAATATGTGAAGTAGGCAAGTTGAAAATGTAGATAATAGCCCAGTATGACACTCAAATTAGATTAGATTAGAAACAATTGATGTTTAACCCCACTCAAATTTGATTCTGCTTTTAAACTTAGGCTAATGTAGAGCTCTTTATAAGATATTATTCTTCCTTTCTAAACGTGTGAAGTAAGGCAGTTACAATGTAGATTAGGGTCTATATTCAGCTCTACATTAGCCTAAGTCTACTTACTTGTTTAGTTCACACATTAGCTAGCTGGGGTGCTAGTTATTAATGGTCTAGCATCTTAACAGCCCAGCTAGCTAATGTGTGAACTAAATAAGTAAGTAAACACATGCTAATGTAGAGCAGAATACAAGCTATTATCTTTTTCACTGGGTTAGTCCACACAGTAGCTTGTTGAGTTCCTAGCTAATTTATAAATAGCTAGCACTCAAGCTAGCTAATGTGTGAAGTAAACTGGTTAAAATGTAGATAATAGCCTAGTTAGCTGGGGTGCTAGCCACAAATGGTCAAGCATCATGCATCCTGGCTAGCTAATGTGCGAAGTAAACCAGTGAAAAAGGAAGATAATTGCCTACATTAAGCTCTATATTAGTCTATGAGTGTAATATAACAAAAATATGTAATGACACTTGGTTTTTTTGGGGTTTTTTTGTACTCACCAACTGCTGATCTGACACTGAATGCTCACAGCTAGCATCCAATCACAATTTACGCTAAACCAATCAAACCATGGTGGGTGAGGTGAAATGTTTAATGCTGAACCCTGCCTTGTTCTGCAGGCTGCAACAAGGTATACTTGGATATTTTACATAAAAACACTCATTCTAGCGTGATTAAAAAATCTGACTGTAACAAAAACTAATTCCAATACTATTCACAAAAATAACTGCTGAACAAATGAAGAGAGATAAAAAGCTGCAGTGGCACACAAGATAACTGGCTTATGTTGACTATAAACAAAAGGTGAGGGTAACAGGCATGACAGAGGTGATATATGTATCCAATATTAAACTGAAATGACCTCGTCTATCGCTTCAGGCTTCATACTTCTTCCCTGCTCGATGGATCTGTTGGTAAAGCGTCATAGAGAATGCCATACCAAGGAGCTGGGAAAACAAAACACGTAGTCAAAATACATTTGTACTGTATTTCAGAGTTCGGATGAGAGCCCCTCATTACCCACTGCTTACCTGTATGACCAACACACACATAGCAATGGTTCCCAGAAGGTGTTTGTTGTCATCCAGCCACTCCTCAACCTTGTCATAGCAACCCTGAAAACACACATCAGCAGTAATTAGGGAGGGAAAAGTAAACCAAGACCCAATACTCAGACTGTGTTGTCCATGAAGGGTTGATGGTTCGAGCCCAGCTTGCCATTTACAGATTTAAAAAGGTTGAACTGAATATCTTTAAGACTTTTTTTTTTACAGGTTTACAGTTATTTAAGTCTGTCTTACGATAGTTGTCAGATGCTTATATGAACACTGAAACTTTTTGCTTGATGTAATCATCCTTTTGGTTCATACCGGCCATTAAAAGTATTTAAAAAATACTGAATATCTTCAGACTTAATGATCAACTTCATGACTGACCCGTGTCCAGAAGGCATTGGATGCATTGTGCCCACAGCCTGGGAACATCTGCTGGCAGCAGCGGTCAGGAACCACGTTATCGTGTAGGGCAGTGTACCAGTCAGTGTGGCTAATCACTCCACAACACCTCCACTGATAAACAAGCAGGAGAAGGAAGGTCAGTTAGTGCATTACAGGATGATAATAAAGCTAAAGTTATATACATGTGAAAAAGGCAAGAGCCCTCCATACGTCTTCAGGCCTAAACAGGACTTTCCTTTAATGTAATGTGTATCATACTGTACCTCTCCCTGTATGGTGTTCCATGCATCCCTCAGGCCAGCGTTGTTATCTGTGTTGTACAGCACCAACCCCTCTTTCAGGTCCCGTCTGGCATTTTCACTCACCTAGCCAGACAGAGGAGGAGAGGTGCATTCATAGGATATGTGTACACTGTACAGTAGTGGAGGAGATAAATATGAACATAGGAATGTTCCTTATCACAGTCTTACCTTGTCAGTGTAGACAAAAAACAGGATGAGGAGGATAAGTTCGGCCAAGAGGATGATCAACAGAACAATGAAGAACTGAGTAAAGTCACAGGAGAAAGAAGAAAAGTGTCAGATGGTGAGTTTGTAAAGGCATCAATGCAGCAAACATGCAATAATACTGTCATTATGACAATAAAGATATATGATATATATATATAGATAGTATTATTGTATTGATAAAAAATTTGATTGTATTACAAATTTTAGATTTTTTTAGTTTGACACTATGACAGATTTACAGAGACTTTGTTACATATGTCAATGTACAATCATGACAAACATAATTACTTGCAGATCATGCTATAGTTTGTTTGTATTATGGTGTGACTTTCAGTGGTGGAATTAAGTACAAGTACCAAACAATTACACAAACAAATTAACTGTTGCTTAACTGTTGTTAAATTCTTACACAATACTTCACAGATTCCAGATTTTTGTTCCTTTGAATCATTTACATTATAGAAATAAGGTTAAAAATATGGAGTTATCCTTTTAAGTTAAAAAAAAAAAAAAAAAAAAAAAAAGACAACTTAAGTGAATTAAAACTAACATGGAAAACAACAACACTGCCCTGATGTACTGTGGGTATTGTAGTTCACTTACACTCAGCAGTAGGCACTTGTTCTCCTTGATGGCACCCAGGCAACCCAGGAAACCTGTCACCATGACAACGGTGCCAAGGGTGATGATGAGGTTGGCGGCGGAGAGCGACGGGAAGGAGGGCGACAGGGTGGCGAAGCTGCCCTGTGAAACCGACAGCCACACGCCGACACCCAGCAATCCACACCCACCCAGCTGAAAACACACACAGGAAATTCAGCAACAACTTCCTGCTGATTTAATGATAAGTCTGAGCTTTAATTTGTGTCCTGATGCTACTGCTGATTTAGGGTGACATGTGAGGAACATTTTCTGACTCTGCGTGTGTGGACTGATTTACCCAGAAGAGCAGGTTGAAGAGGAAGAGCATGTATTTCACACAGCAGATGCAGCCGCGAGCCATGATTGGATTTATAGGCACTGTAAAAACATAAGAGGAAATTTAAAAAGTAGTAAGTAAAGTGTGTTACTGTGTGATACTTTTACTTATGTAAAGGATCTGAATACTTCCACTACCACTGAAAGTCACACAACAACACAAACTAACTTATAGAGGCAGCAGTAAATTAGCAACTTGTGTGTTCTGTTCGGTAAAATTACTGTTTTTGTCAGTGGAGTCTGGTGGCTTTGAGAAGAACAATAAAACAGTTGTTTGTGGTTAAACAAAAAGGATCTAAGTCTTTAATAAGAGTCTAAATGTAATAGCAAAGACTTCTGCCCCTATTAATCATTTACACCTGAAAACATGTGAAAATAACGTCCAAAAGTAGAGGATTTATTCTTTAAGCATTATGCAGGAAGAAAGTGAAGCAAACTTTTTGGACTAATATAAACTTTTATGACATTGAACTATGTCATTCATAATAACTGTCTGGGATTGGGGGATTTTCGGGGGGAAAGGCATAAATTGATGCTGTTTTTGCTACATTTCTTATCTGCTGGAGGTTGTTTCTATCACTTTGATAACAAATAAGACTTGACAGTTCACAAACCACTTTGTTCCCCATTACGTCACATTAACTGTAAATAGTTTCCTCTCTGGAGAGTCATGCTGCAAACACATCACAACAAGGAGGAGGAGATAAACTTACCACTTCAACTAAAAGAAGAACGGAGAAGTTCTTGTGAAATACCTGTGACACAAAAGGCACATTTAGTAGACAGTAACGTAGTTTGTATACAACATATTATTGAAAATAATGCTTTTGCAAACAAAACTCTACTGAGCATTACTGCAGTTTCAAGATTAACATCTCATGAAGATAACTAAACGTGGTCATTTGAAAGTATTTTTAAATGTAAATTTGTTTTTGGTGGGTGTAATTGTGCCCTTCTCTGTCACCCAAACAAAAATTAAAATCACAGGACTGGAGAGTAACATTACTCACGAAGGTGCTGAATATGTATTACATGTGAAGAGTGAAAGAGCCACACACCACACATGTTTAAGTTTCGTGATTCTTTTGATAAATATCAATCTAATGGCAACAGAAAATGACATAAAACAGAGAAAATCAGCAAATCCTCACATTTGAGAAGCTGGAACCAGAAATATTTCACATTTCTGCTTGAAAATCTCAACAATACTTTATTTAATGTAAACAGAGTAAATAAAGATCCTTTAATTTTGTTAGTGCTCAGCCGTCAGTGCTCTCTGGGTTACAAATACTCCAAAACTCAAATATACTCAGCTTACAATGGAATGAAAAACTGAAAAAAAGCAAAAGGTACAACCAGGAAATGTTTGGTACTTTTACACAAAACTGTCTTAAATAATTTGATGAAAAACGGTTTTATATTTCCGGATCGTCATTATCTGACGGAGTGAGATTCCCTTTGTCCAAACGATCTCAGTGGTCCCGACATGACGTCACTGCTCCGAACTTCAGACTGCGGTTTTTTTTTTTTTTTTAACAAAAAGTTTGTGGAAACTTGGCAAAATACATGCAAACAGCCTCGATGAAACCGCAAAAGTTACCCTTGCGCGATAACAAAAACACGCTGGTGTTTGCCAGCAGGTAGTTAAAGCACTTCCCTGCGGCTCAGGCCGTGATTGTTTTCATGTCCATGCCCTCGGAGATGAGACAAGGAAAAAAAACGGGGATAAGTTTCCTACCGTTGGCTACGAACTGGAGCTCATCTTCCCGCTAACGTCTCGAGGTGCACCCGCAGAAAGTTACGCTGCTTCCTCCCTCACAGCATCACTCGATTTGTGAGCATAAATCCGACGGTTGTGAATTGGGAAGTGAGCTTTGAAGTTTCCTCGATGGCTGGAGAAGAGGAGCAGGAGGAGGAGGAGATTTTGTTAGGAGAGGGGAGGGCGGAGCCGGAGCGGAGGCGTGTCTCTCGGTGGTAGACAGAGGGACCAGAACTCTGGCAGCGTTTGATCATCCATGACGGCCCAGGATTTGAATGACCGACATCTTGTTAATGCTATTTAGGGTGCTTTTTCCTTGTACCACTTTCACATTCAAGTAATTGCAAATGTTTAAAGATAATAGCTTGTTCACTACACAGTGCGGCCATGAAAGAAATCTACATTGTTAGAAGATACCTTGAGCATGGTTTGTCGTGTAAAATGAGTAAATGTATGGATTGTAAAAGATATTAGATGGTTTTTATTGCATTGTAAACATGATAAAGGTTTAAGGTTAAAAAGCATTTTATGGGGTCAGCAGTAAAGCAACAGCGCCCTCCACAGGCAAGAGTGTAACTAATTTTTGTTTAGTTTCGAGTATCACCGGTCAAGCTTATTAATCGCTTGCCCAGAGCTTCAACTGCATAGTCACACTAGTGAACTACAACATGGCCGAACAGTAAATTTACCCACGATCCCTGGTTTTTGAAGCAGGAAGTGCTGTCGAAGTAACCAACAAACCAAGTTTTGTTTAGAATTCTTGTTATTCTCAAAGTTTCCTCACTAAATATCGGAGAGTAACTGGTTGTTAATAACTTTTAAGTCTGTTTAACTGATCTACAGTTTAGCATTTCTCTTGAACTTGTTCGGCCTGATTCCAGCAGTTAGAAGCCCAATATTCACTTTGTTTTAGTTCTGTTTTTGGTCTCCTCCAGCTCCTGCAGGAGAGTAAAATGTTATCTTAAAACAAAGGAGACATGTATGAACTCTAAACATCCACACACAAATCCCAAAGCCAAACAGGACTTTAATAAAGGTTCATCATTGTAACATTGATATAAATGCATGACATCTGAACAGAAAATATGAAATAAAAATACAAAATGTACAAAAAACATTAAAAGCGTGTTTCTCTTTCAGTTGCTTCCCTTGAGCATCCATGGCGTGAAAGCAGGACTGCGTTTCCTGTGTATTCTAGAGTCGAGGGGTAAAAGCCAGTGTCCAGTTCTTGCAGGCAAACCAGGCAACCATTCCCCAGTGAAAACTGGGATCTGTATTGGTGCCCCCTCCCAACTTACAATAAAAGGGCAGGAGGTGGACAGTAACACTAGCAGTGTTCCTCCATTATTTAACTCTGCCTCTGTGTCTGTTGGAATCTGTTTATCCCAGAACCCATTGATCAGACTGAGAGGAGTTCAGCTGCACAGATTCACTGCTTTCTCCATCCTCGTGCTAAAAGACACAGATATTTAGGATATTATTTAGCAGATATACTATACATATACCATACTATATTACAGTTCTATTCAGATTTTAATTCAATCTGCCTCAAAACCTGTTACATCTGTTCATGTAAGTGAGGACCTTTACATTTAATGTAAGGTTAGCCAAAAAACTGAACTCATATTATTAAAAGTCGACTCATTTCTGCTCTCATATTCAGCCACAGAATTTGAATTAGGAATTAGATATTAAAAACATCTGGGTTACTTTTGTGACAGTTACACAGGTTTGTTGTCAGTCAAAACTGCCCTTGAGTGTTGAGTATTCATTAATAACATCTAAAGTTTTATTTTATTAAAAGAAATCTAAAAAACAGGCCATGGTAGTTTAGGTACAGGCACAGAAATCACTTCATAGTCATCATATAGAGTACGTCCACAACCACATCTCTTACACAAGGTAGTCCATATCAACATTGCTCCTTTAATCTGCATTCAACAGCAATGAGCTCCTCATTCTCTGAGAAATTTAACTCCCTCTATCCGCAGAAGCACCTTTCTATTAACATTTTGTATTTTGAATATTTCTGTATTAATATACATAAAGTGTTGATGGGTTTGAGAGCTTAGGGACAGTTTGTATGAAGCTTGCTCAGATTTGATCCAGTATACTGTCTGTGGAAACAAATCTCTATCAACTTCAGTTTAAATAAAGCTGATACTCACCTTGTTGGCAATGGCCCGGAGCTTCCCCAGCAGCGTGGGTTTCTGGGTGTAGACCACATCGTCGTCAGGCTCCTCGCCTTCCGCCAGGGCACAGCTGTCTGCAGCTGGCAGCTCGCACTCCTTGTTGGCAGACATCACCAGACGAGAGTACTTGTACTCCAGCCTGACCACAGACCACAGAGACTTCATCATCATCATTTTACCACAGACAGCATCCTGTGAAAGTGTGTGAGGGCAAATACTAACATACTGTAATGTGGTATTTCATAAACCAGGGATTCATTCCGATGCCATGACGGCTCTATTTGGCTCAGTCATCTAGAAGAAATGTGCTTCAGCCTCTGCTTCATCTCTGGTTATTGACTCATACATCAGGTAACTGTTATTTCATTTAATATCTTAAATATCTGTATAAGTTCTTGTGAACTGTAATCATCAACATCATCATTAATAGTCAAGCTGACAGACTGTTTCATCATCACATAACGAGTATTAATTGTACAATAATACAATATATTAAGAGCTTTGTCTCATAAGATTTTGTTTCTATTCTAGAAAAATTCTGACTTGCTTTTTGTTCTCAAAAATGTCTGACTAAATTCTTTCATACAATCAAAGATCTTTACTTAATACCAGAAAAATTATTATTTAAAAAAATATTACTTTTGTGATTATTATTATTGTTATCAGCTTCTATGAAGGTCACAACCCTAATTAAAGAACTATTTGAATTATTTGACAAAAGTAAAACAAAAACAACTATTACAGTAGACATAAAGTAAAAACATAACTGAGAATCTTCAAAATCTAGGAGAACAGAAAAGCAGTTCTCATCTTTCTGATCCTGTAAATAAAAATTTCTCAGCATTTACAGACATAAACAGCTGCTGACGTCTCTACCTGTAACAGTCCAAACTGATCTTAATGAGTACGTTGGCCTGGACTGAGACTGATGGCAGTGTGTTAAATTGGCAGGTGTCTCTCACCTCTTGTTTTTCTTCCAGAAATAGCAGGTGAGGGAGATGAGCAGCACGGCCACAAAGGCTCCGCCACCAACCCCAACCTTCAGCCACAGAGCGATGGCCTCACAGGCTGACGAGCTTCTAGGAGGCAACAACACACCTTTGGTGCACAACTTCGGCTCATTCCACACATACAGAGTTTCCTGGAGAGACGAGGGAGACAGAATAAATCATCTCAAGTTGTTTTCTATTTTTCAGAAAAATTCAGAAATGAAACGTGTGTGTATGTGTGTGTTACCTGGACGCCTCCCTTGCACGCTCCCTCTATCTGGTGGTAGTCGTCCTCGGTGCAGCGTGGACAGGCGCTGGCGCTCTCCCACAGGAAGTGAAACGTGCATCCATCACATGTTCCTGCAGGACAGGAGCTGCACAAACACACACACGGATCAATCCACAGACTTTCTGTCAGTATTTTCTTACATGATTTAATTTCTCATGTAACAGTATGACATAGAGTGTTTTCATATCTCATACTGTCACATTTTTGTCTCATGATATTGTACTTTGATACTGTTTGTTGTTTTCCAAAGCCTGCAAATGTACATAATTCATATAGCTGGTTGTATCATGTTAATATGGAAGCGGCAAGTGAGGAAAAAAAAATCTGGTGATCCATGTCTTATCTAAATTGTGTTTATGACTTACAAACAGGTGAATAAAAGGTTTTAATGACATTACTGTCATTAATATTACATTACCTGCTAACACAGGAGTGCATGTAGAAGTTAAAAATCACCTGGAAGAAAACTTGAATGCTCATAGTCCTATTTAGACTGGGGGAGTGATGCACTACAGCCTCTTGTGGCCATAATGAGTATTACAACAACACCCCCCACCAGTTTTCATGGATAAAAAAGTAAATTAGAAAAATAATCCTGGCAAAAAAAATCTAAAACCTGCTGTTAAGTTATGAACACAGGAGAGAAAACAGTTAGAAGATGGATCAGTATTTGGGATTCCAAATCTTCGGATTATTATTGACTGATCTGACAAAAGTTAAATTCTTACACACTTGGTAAGAATAAAACTTGTATTTCTGATATATTAAAACACAATCTTACTCTCCATGGCACACACACATGCAACACAACATTGTCACTTACCTGGGCACAGAGAGCTCTCCTCGGTCAGACTTCTCTGGGTTACAGCGAACAGTGATGACTGAACTCCGACCCTGATCACACGAAGCTGTTGCTTGGTTAGACCTAAAAGAGAAACACTGTTAAGACACAGCACAACAAAAACAACTAAACAAACTAGATATATCACACTGTACCTGTAGAAGAAGTTGATGTCTGGAATGTCCTTTGAGTTTTCTGGGAAGAGGTCTGGTTTGGCGTTCACACCGTTCAGGACGGTGTCAACTGTTGCTCCTGGGAAAAGAAAACACAGGCAGGGGTGTTAAAGCCGACATTACCGGCTGCTGATCACATGCTGCAAGTTAACAAGCATCATACCAATGAAGGTATCTGCGAGGCTGATGGACTGGGAGGAAATGGCCATCCTGAAACCCCGCCCGTCCGCCGGTATAATGGTCGACTGACAGATGAAGCTGTCCACTGAGTTGACGAACTGAGCCGAGTCGCTCTCGTCGTCTTTGCTGGACACGTCGGTGACATTATCTGTGCAGACAGCAGCTCTCTGTCCCTGCAGCATGCAAACAACATGAAAATGATCTGTCAGTTGCTATGGTTACGCTTGATATTTCCCTGCAGCCTTTTATCATACTGGTGTGGCCCGTGATTTAATCTGATTTCTTTTTTTATTTTTCACCATTTGATCTTCAAAACAAGATACGGAAATGATCAGTTTGTATCATAACTGGAATATTGAATGTAGTCTGGTGGAAATACAGCAACAGCACACTTTTTCAGAGCTGATCGAGCGGTAATCTACATGATATTTACATGCCAAGTTGATCATTTTTGGAATCACAGAATATATTTCTAAAACTTGGAACAGGAGGAAAAATACGCCTTACAACAAGCAAAAGCTTCATTATGTTTGGTGGCTGCATATCTGTTTTTCTGAGTGGTTGGAGATTGGTATATAAAGGCCTTTAAACTTGTTGTTGACCAGACCCAAAAATATGAATTCATACAGAATTTATAAGGAGATGGTAAAGAAAAGTAAGTTAACATCAAGACATATTAGGTATGGTCATGATGTAAAATGTCTTTAAATCCAACATTAAGAGTCCATTTTATTTTCTACTACATTTAACATTTTGGGCATTAAAACAATATTGCAACAGAGTGCAACAGAAAAATAAGGCTTAATTTGTGCATGTAATACAGCCAAAAATAAAACATTCAGTAAGAGAGTCGGCAGGTCTGAGAGCAGAAACAGAAACAGAATTATAACAAAGAATTTGGTTGAAACAATAACTGTAACTGTAAGTGTGTGTGTGTTTTACCTTATGGCCACACAGGCTGATGTTGAACAGGTGAAGGTACTTTGTCCCTTTAGAGGTGAAACTCGGCCCAATGGTCAGCGAGGCCACGTCGTTCAGAGGGCTGAGGTCAAAGGTCAGCGTGCGGTTGTTCTCTGTGTGGGTGAAGGAGCAGTCGCTGTAGCACCGAGAGTGTTCCTGAAGAGAAAAGAGTGAGATGTCAGAAAAGTATTGTTTCAGTATCTGTACCAAAACTCAGGTATCCCAGAGGAAGTCTCATACCTTGTTGCTAATACTTCCAGGTCCACAGGCGACACACGCGTCCTGTCCGTAGGTGTGTCGTCCCGCCAGGTACGTGTTGGGCGGGCACTCCTGGCATCGGTTGGTGTCTCTGTCGATGTAAAAACCGGCAGGGCAGGGAACGCAGGAGGAGCCGGCCCGCTGGGAGTTCTGGGGGACCAGAGCGCAGGCCCGACACGCTGACGCCACCCCATCCAGGACGTTTGTCACGCTGATGGAGTACAGCTTCACCATGTCACTGATGTAACGACGCACCTACAAACACGCAGAAACAGAACGAGGACAGAGGTAAGTGCTGGAGTGTACACTGCATGAGTATTAAAGTAAAGAGGGTCAGGTACTTTAAGTGTGTTCACTCACGTCTAGAGCATGGTTGGTCCTCTGGAAGGCCCATGTATACGTGACAGAGGCGTTCCTGGTCATGCTGTGCGAGTACGACTGTTTCCCCTTACTGCCTTCCCAGGACTCCACCACTGTGGTGCTCTTCCTGTTCACATCCTGCAGGGGGCGTCACAGCAAAACAATTAGATGGGGGTGGGGTGGGAGTGGGGGGACAACATGCAGAACACAGTGATGAACTGGACCTCCGCTGACACAACATGACCTCTGCTGGTCACCTGACAACTACCCTCTGCTCCAAACACACAATCACACACAGTCAAGCACACACCATCATGAAGTAGAGCTCACAGTCGGCAGAGCAGATGGTCTCGAACACAAAGGTTATCCGCCCAAACTCGCTACCAGTCATCCCTGAAAGTGAGGCCGGGACCCTGCCACGAAAACACAAACACAGGCAGCAGATTAGTGCAAAGACACTGAACATGATCCCCCACACACACATTCACTGTGCTCATATAGAAATACTGTATTGTCATTCTACTAAGTCCATTTTTTTGCAGGCAACTACTTACCTACAAAACCTGTTTTTCTCTGCAAAGAGCAATGACATCGTATCTTTTGTTTTCCCTTTCTGTGAGGTCCAAACTAAGACAGAGAAGTTCTCCCTATGCAGTTTTCGATAAAGCAAACGTACGTACTTGAAGCCAGGTACATGCAGGCTGAGGATGAGATAGTCATTATCTGAACTGCCTGCTCCGCTGCGAATGTGGTCTCCTGCTACCTCCCATCCTGATGAAGAAACAGAAATGATGCACTCACATTTTATCTCATTGATTCTGGATTACAGATCCAAAACTGGCTGCATGTCTGAGAAACAAGTGGTGTCTAGTAGGTAGATTGTGGTTAGCAGAGTTAGTTAATTATGAACTGAATTTTCAGAATGAACCATTTGACCGTGGGGACAAGAGACATCTTCGACGTGACTCCGACAGGCACAGGTGCAGAAAAAAAATTCATTTGCATGTTCTTTCCACTATCAACATCTTTTCCTCTTAAGACTGTAAATGATTTTAGTGTGAACATTTCCTCTGTGTCTCTCTAACAAAGGTGTGATTGTGCTCACCGTTCATGTCGTCACATTTGGAGTTGCCCACATTGAAACAGGAAGTCTTCATGTTGGATGGCAGCACGTTCCACCATTTATACTCGTAACCTAACACCGGCTCTGTACCTGCAGGGCACTCGGCACACGCTGGTACACACACAGACACACAAAGAAGCTTTATTTAGACACTACAATGACATTTTCCTCCCTGGTACAACATTGTGTTTGCATGAGGAGTGACTCTGAATAGAGAGCATTGAAGATCATAAAACAGATTTCGTGCAGGTTTACCATAGGTGCCATCAGAGTGGGTTCCAGGTGGGCAGGGCAAACAGGTGGAGTCGTTGCTGTTGTAGTAGCCGGGGTTGCAGGGAGGGCAGGGCTCTCTCTGCCCTGTTACAGGCAGTTCTACGGCCTCAGGGATGTTCTCTATGCAAATTTTTGGCTCCACCCAGCGATACAACACCTGCGTCTGTAAAGCCAGGATAATATTATCGGAAATATGTTTCTTTTCTGTTCTGGAACAACCGTCACTGTTACTCAGCTGTTTTAAAAATCTAAACATTGCCAAGGTCGCGGTCGAGCGCGGAGGAGGTTGAGTTCGGATCAGGTGACAAGCAAAGTGTTCACTAAGCTGTTCATCATTTCCGTCCTCATCACATTGTGAGACTTCTCTTGTTTCTGATACAGTACAATGCACCGAGAGAGCTGACACACTGTTTATCATAAATGTAAATATAATGCAGGGTAATGCTTCAGTCAAAACAGATGACATCCTTTGACTTCTATATGAAAATACAGTGGCAATCTTCTTTTGTTAAATGTTAAAACTGGACAAAACTAAAGAAAAACAGAAATTTTTATGTTGATCACATATGAAATATAAAACCAAACATGATTATTTGTATTATCTCGTATATACTATGTCATCAAGAGTCAACATTCGTCCAAACTGTCCAGTTTCAGTTGGATTATTTTGCTTTATGTGGGTATATTTAGCCAATAATCCAAGCAAAAACCAACTAAACTGTCAACAAATCTTTGACAACTTATCAAATACTTTGTATATTTATCTTGAATTTGTGTCCCATGACAAAGACGGTATGTTTGTGAAAAGGTGAAGGGGTGTGTGTATGTGAAATGTGAGATGTGTGGATGCGGCTGACCTTCCCCTCGCTGTCGCAGGCTGTGTGGATCTGGAAGTAATCCTTCTCTGAGCACGGCGGCCTCACTTTACATTCTGCCCATCCCTCATCTGAGAGAGGAGCCAAACATAGAGGAGGATGAAATAAAACGATCCAGGACACAGTGACGCCAAGAAAATGTGCACGGTCAGAATGATGCTGAGTAAATCAAATTTACTGATTGACTGAAGGTATGCTTTTGTGATACATGTGTACCTACGTGAGTAGTGGTGTTCAGGACAGGGCGTACAGGACGACGCCCCCTTCACGGAGTAAGTGTTGCTGGGACACGGCTGGCAGGACGAGGAGCCGGGGGTTGCACTGAACCAGCCCGGTCGGCATGGAAAACACTCCGACGTGTAGGCTACACCTGGACACATGTAAATTGATTATATCCATTGCACGTGTCAAACAGTATAGTTCGGTTCCTGAGTGTCTAATGAAGCTTTACCTTCTATCTGGATGTTCTTGAGCAGCACAGGTTTGACCATCTTCCCTCCCACCAGGATGCCAGTGGTTCTCCAGTACAGGATGTTTGTACCTGACTTCAGACTCACCTGAAACAAAGATGCACATAGTGAGCCACACACAATCTGAAATATTACACTAACACACACATACAAACACAAGGCAGAATCACATCCTCACCGTGTGCGTGTCCCATTCTCCATTGCTCGTGACTTTAATCCACTTCTGGTCATCAGCCTGGGCCATTTCCTGACACTGCTCGTTCTGGACCTAAACACGTTAACACAATCATTATCATTATCATTCACAAAGAAAACAAAAACATTGTTTTCAGAGCAACAGCTGCTGCTCTTCAGTAGTAACTTTTACTAATTAATTTAATATTAAACCAGTTTATATGTGGATTTTTGAAGGAGCGTGTTCAGACAAAAGCTACAGCTACAGGATATTTTAAGCTAATAAGTTTAACTTACTAACTAAACATGACATTTAAAGAAATAGTTGGACATTTTGGGAATATCCTCATTCAAAACAGCTATTTTTCCCTAAAATGTTCAACTGTTCCTGTAATTTATTTTTTCTTTTAAGTTAGAACCACATCTAAACATATTTTGACCACAAAGGGAACCTATAGCTCTTCATAAGTTAAATAACTTGGTAGGGGTTCCTCGTTAATCCAGGATCATTTCTTTTGGCATAAAGCTAGAAAGGAAAGGAAGCTTTAAAATGTCGATATCAGACTGATGTGTTGGTGAATGAATACACACTTATCATCAGCATACATGATGATGCTCTAGAGGCGCTTACGTAGAACTCAAAGAAGATGTTGTTGTCGGGGTACTGGTAGGTGAAGGAGACAGAGCCCTGTTTCTCCAGGTGGACGGCGTAAACCAGAGACACCGTACACTCATCACGGTTTGACTCCAGGTACACACCTTGCGGCGTCCATGAGGAGCTGCAACAATAACAACAAAACACACTCAGCAAAAACAGCATTGTACTCATCACCATGTTTCTCCTTGTTGCTATAGGAGTGTTTGTCAGAGTTTGTGTCACCTGTTACAAGCCTGAATGTCCTCTCCATTTGGCCCCGGGTCCAAGAAGCTGGCCAGGCTGGTGAAGCCCGCGGGGATGGCATCCCATTGGTCGAAACGGAGGCCGCTGCCCAGAGAATAGGAGCCGGCTGCGCATGGCGTGCACTGCTGCACGGACATCTCTAAAAACTTCCCAGCCGGACATGAGAAAGCTGCGAGACAGGGAGGAAAAGAGGGTCAAACACTGACATGTAAACACACACAGAAACACACACACTGGCCATACTCACAGCAGTCTGTTCCTCTGGTTGGAGGAGGAAGGTCCAAGCAGGAACCCGGACTGAGAGGGATGGCGACTCTCCATCGTGACCCCATGCTGTCACACTCTGTGTACTGGTAGTAGTAGTCTGTCTGCAGAGCACACACACATGCACAGATATGAACACACACATGCAGACTGCATCTCCACATACGCTTGGATGCAAGAATGAAGCTGCATGACTCCATAATAAACAAAAGGCTGTCAGAGAAAAGGGAACATTGGAGATGGACAAGTTTTTCAGGGTGAAAGTGGCGGCTGACCCCGGTCACCATGGCAACCAACCACTGGAGCACTAATGGTCCATTAAGAGCACAACAGCAGGTCATCTGTACAGTGGCTGCTCTCCAAGGACTGCTGGTTGTGACATTACGCTCATCATCTGAACTGACTGAACATTGATTTAGAAGAGCATTTTGTCCATAGCAAATTATAATGAGCGCTTTTAACCTGCACAGGAACAAAACTACATGCTGACATTGTCTCGGTGCGACTGCAGAGTTTCTTTTTTGTTTGTTTGTTTCCTTGTTTTTATTATATTTAATCAAATAAACCTAATAAAAACTAAAAAAAAAAAAAAATCCTAGTCCTCCTTTGAACTTTATGCTAAGTTAAGATAACTTCCTGCCTGCAGTTTGTGCACTCCCTCGTATCAGTACTTGCTAACCCTCCACCCTGTGGCACATATCACAGCTTCCAACAGCTTTCTGCAGCAGCTGAGAGTCGTCCTATTCTTGATTTGATTTGAGCTTCCTGCAGATCACTTCAACTTTGGAGATATTCTTAGGCTGTCTTACACACACAGCATGTTTTAGATCTACCCCCAGATTTTCAGTGATGTTCAAGACTGTGGGGGCTGTTCCAAAAGATGTTGTGTCTTGTGTTTCTTGAAGTGGATCGTGGTGGATTTTGAGGTCTGCTTTGGATCATGTAGAGTCCAGCCTCTTTTCACTTTCACTTTCACAGATTTGCTGTTGTCTACACAAATCCTACAATCTCCTGACTCAAAGGTTGGCTTGTAATGGTGCTGAATTTTATCCCGTTGTCCCCCTCTCCTCTGCTTTTCACCAGTCTCCATGACAACCAGCGTGAGTCACCCGGGAGACCAGCGGAACACATTAGCCCGTGTCCTTTCAGCCTCACCTCCCCCCCCAACTGTCAGCACATTAGCACAGACACCAGCCCTCCTTGTTTGTCCATTTAGCAGGTGAATCTCAGTGCAGGTTGTCAGGCTACATGTTAATGAAGCAGTCGATGTCTCACATGGCAATCCACTGTTTGTGTGAGTGTGTGTGTGTGTTGGAGGGGGAGGAAGGGGGGGTGGCAGCATCAATTGCCATGTTTGTTGCAGCAGAGAGGTGATTAGTCATTTAAAAGAGCACAGGCTTATTTGTGCTGCGCACGCGCACACACACACACATCCTACATTTGCAAAACCATCTCCCTCTGTCTCTGATCAGTTCTCCTCCATCTAAGTTTGTTTCTGCGACTGTTCCACTTTAATTAGCTGCTACTTAGATGTCAGTGCTCTGCTGCAGCCAGCTGTCTGAGTGCTCCGCTGAGTCGTCTGCCCGGCTGAACAGCAGGTTCGGGGGAGGAGGTGGAGATCTGCCAGAGCGAGGCTTTGGACGTCCAAGGATGTTGCATTAAGAAGTGGAGAGCGAGCTCCATGCACTAACAGGTTTCTACAGCTTTAATTCTGCATTAAATAAGGAAAGTGATTGGAATATTGTTGAAATTTAGATATGCAAACTTGACTGTTGTAACAAATGCAAGAGTGACAATACAATCGGGTACCACTGTCTGATAAGACAGCATTTATAAAGCTGTGATTAATGGCTTGATATTACTGATTAATAAATAATGTACTCATCTTTATTGAGCATTTATAAGCCATATTTGTTAAGCTGCCAGATTGTGTGAAATCCTCTCCAGAGGGCTGCATCCATTTATAAACAGCTTATTAACATTTGGACCCTTAAGGCTGTCAGCTTAATACAAACTTTAAACCCAAGCACCCTTTGTTAATGACTTAATAACATTTATAACAGTAGACTTTATGATTTGGAGCGGGTCTTAAAAATTAGTGCTGTAAATGTCACACTCAAAGGAAGACTTTCCACAACCTGGCAACCCAAAAGTTGTTAATAATGGCTTGTAATTCATGCACAAAGCATAAGGAAATGATTTATGACACATTAACAAAACCATTAACTGCAGCTCAGAAAATACAAAAATGAGACCCAGGTTTCTCTCAGCATGAAAATTATTAAATGTTAATGAACTAGATGTTAATTTAAAATAAAACTAAACAATTGACCTACTACACTATAAGGAGACAAGAGGTCTGAGAGTGTCCTTACTTTGCCTTGAAAACCCTTCAAAGAGTCCTGGAGCTGCCTGAACCCACAATCTGAGACAGACTTGAATCAAATACACAGGATGGAGCATCCAGCACTGTCGCCTGGATGACAGTAAAACCCTGACAGCAGCAGCACCACCGGGCTCCCTCTCCTCCTCCTCGTCCTCCTCCTCAGCGGGTAATCCTTGCCGGGCTGGCCGGCAGCAGGCTGCTCAGAGGAGGCGATGGAGGCCAGCAGACAGCGTCATCTCGTTATGGAGCGTGTTTATAGTCAACATGAGCCGCATTTTAAGCCGATAAGCAGCGCGAAGAGGACCGTGTGTTCTCGCACACACACACTGCTGAGCTGATATATATCTGGAATAGCATTTGTGTTTTATTGTCCATGAGGAGAAGCCTTCTGGATCTGTTTTGTTTATTCCTGCGTGCATGGCCATTTTCTGGACTTGATCATCGCATCCAAACAATTAAAACATCCCGATGACAGCAACGATAAAAGTAACATCTACTACACACTTGCGTTTAGTCGTGGTATTAGATCAGGAAATCCTAATGAGAATAATAATGAAGCGCACTCACCTCATCGCACAGCCGCAGGTCTCCGTCGGCGGACACGGAGGATGTAAGAGCGGTGATGATGAGTAGAAGGCGGCGGGGGGACCAGGAGGTCCACACCTGCTCCCGCATCCTCAGCTCGGATCACAGACAGCCGGCTGTCCGCTGTCTGGAGCCACGAACATGAAACAGGCCGAGTGGTGAGGAGGTCTGTGTGGTCCCTGTCATTGATGCGCCTGCCTGCCTGCCTGCCTGTCTCTCACCCTCCCTCCTCCTCCTTCTTCTCCTCCACCTACACCACTGTCCACCACACAGTTTAATAATGGCATTTCCGGGCCAGGCTTTCAAATTAAAACTCTCCTGCTATACCTGTGGAGTCAATTGACAGAAAATGTGTAAGTAACTATTCTGATGATGATTGCCAGCCATTTTCTAATCTCAAATATACAAATTCTGATAAATTAACGCCTTTCTCGATCATCTATGATCGCAAACTAAGCATCTTTCTATAGTAACTTGCAGTAATTGCAGCTTTAATCCTCACATCTGACTTTAGTCAGTTCAAATAATGTCATATTCAAATGTTCAAATATAAATATTCTTTTTAACTCTAACTTGCACAGGACCATGTGGAATGTTAAACAGAAATGTTACCATTTAATGAACTGTACTAGAGTTTGTTTAAAGCTAATCTTCACACGCATAAAAAAATTCTAGTTTATAGGCTCAGGATTTCTAGTTTGCTCTACATAGTATTTCTCTTCAGAAACTACATGATTAGACCTTTATGTCCGTCTACACGTGTAAAATGAAAACCAGAGGCTGTTAATAACAAACTTGGGTTGTCTGCCTGTTACGTTTAATCATTAAAGTCTAAAATAACAACAGAACTGCTGAGTAAAATCTTCTACATCACAACTCACTGTAACAAACCTCTCTGACTGGACATGTGCTAAACACAGTAACAACTTTTGTTCTTTACATTAACTGTTGGACCTTTATGCTCTTATTTTGAAGGCACCGCCGCCTGTTTTAGTTGGTTTAACTTTGGTTAACTTCACTTCTCTCTCGGTGCTAAACCCTCAGACAATGACGCCACGAGGGTGATAACAAACGTTATCTTGACTGACAGCTGGAGATGGACAACAGAGCTGCTGAGCTTATTATGACTTTGCACTGACAGAGGAGTATGAGCTGAAGGAGAGCAAAACAGTATAATGTCACATGCAGCATTTCTGACTGTCCAGTAAAATCTGCTTGCACTAGAAAAAAATGTGTGTTAGGTCTAGAAATAGAACTACACTTCCTTCATGAGTCCTGTTTCTAGGTGAGTGTGAAGAATGCATAAATAGTTAATGATAGACCAACTGGTTTTAAACCTGGTTTATGTGCTGATGTTGTGTCCTGGATTCACTATCTTTCTGTTACTGAAGTCAACAGATCTCCAGCAGGAGTGCATGTGACATTACAGTTTACAACTTTTGTGTAAGGTTAAAACTGTGAAATGTTGTTCATAACTGAGATTATGTAGAAGAGTTCTTTCACATTTCATTGTGAAGCAAACTCAACTTACAAAAATATTCATGTTTCAAACAAGTTTAGCCCAGTTTTAACACAGACATCAAGACATCTGTACTTATAGGTATTAAACCCTCGTGCATTTTAAACTGGTGTCACATATACGCTCTCACTGGTAAAACACAAGCAAAACTAAAATCTGGGGTATTAATATTTTCCACAGCTTGATGGACCATAAGGAAAATCAATATGCAACCATTTCACACCAAATATTTAGTTTCCTGCCATTGATGAAATAAAACATTGAACTGCTTATCTCTATAAAATGTTATAATTATTGTGATGTTTTCATTCTTCTTCTTTGTCTTTGTCAATTGATGTTTTCTGCTTGTGGTATTGATTATTGTGTTTAGTCTATGTCTAGTGATAAAAGCCAAGTGTAAAAAACATTATTACAGGAAATGGAAGGAATTGAGATGAATGACTGTATTTAATGTAATTTATTTTACTAAATATTTTGGTAAATTGTACTGGTCTTTGTTGATGTTGAGCCTGGTCCACTATAGAAATAAGAACTTTTGGTTAATTTTTTAACGCAGTTAACAGTTACATTTTATCTCTTTATACATGGTGATGAGATGTTCCTCCAATCACCGGAAGGCGGCAGCAGCAGCTCTACAACAAAAAACATCCTCACGAAGAAGAATGAAACCCGGATGTGATGTAAGCGCAGAATCAAAACAGTTAAATTTGACAGCTCGGCATCGTCCAGCGAAAGGCTTAAAAAATGCAATGGAAAATGTTACTACCACCGTTAAAAATAAACTGTGTTATCTAATCAACATCTTTAGAGACTGGGGTGACTTTTTATCGGACTGTCGAGGAATGCTAACGCCAGGAAAAGGCTCTTTTGGCTAGTTTATCTAGTAGCAGCAGCGACTCTTCTCCGGCTAGTTAGCTTCCCCGGCTAATGAAAGCTGCTCAATGGCGATCTATGGGCTGAACATGACCATATATAGACCGGCCACAGAGCTCCCTCGCCGGTGAAATGTAAACGGTGACTCGCTGGGGAGGCTGACAAAGGGCAAGCAAAAACAAAACTCAGCCTGAAGGGGAGAAAGATAACAGCCAGGGTGCTAGCTTCACCATGTCATCTGACCAGATTATTGCCATCGTCATGGATGACAAAATCTACGAGGTGAATAAGAAGAAGCTGATAGAAAAGAGCGACTATTTCCGTGCACTGTACAGCTCTGGTATGAGAGAGTCCACGGAGGACTCGGTGCAGCTGCAGGGGCTCAGCGTCCCCGGCCTGGAGCTGGTCCTGGAGTTCATCAACACCTCCAAAGTCCAGGTTGTCAACGAGACTCTGGAGGACCTGATTGAGACCGCCTCCTTCTTGCAGGTCACGTCCATCCTCAAACTCTTGACCTCGGAGATCCGATTGGACAACTGCGTGGAGCTGTACAGCCTCTCCGAGGTTTATGGGACTCATGATCTGCGTAATGCTTGCCTCAAATACATGAGCTGCTACTACCATCCCATGCTGAGGCGACCTGAGTTCAGCAGCCTCCCCTCTGCTGTTAGAGACCAAGTCAGGGAGATGCGCATGAAAGGCACCGCCACCCTGGTGGCCATCGGAGACTTCACCTGTCTGTCCTTGGACGTGCCTGATCAGGATGAACCCTGGTCCATGCTGAGGTACGGAGAGGTGGAGCAGCGCTGGAAACCACTCGCCAACAACCTGCCTCCAGATATGATCAACGTCAGAGGTTACGGCTCAGCCGTCCTCGACAACTACCTGTTCATAGTCGGTGGTTACAGGATGACGAGTCAGGAGATCTCTGCTGTGCACTGCTACAACCCTTGTAGGAACGAGTGGAACCAGGTGGCTCCGCTCAACCAGAAAAGGTAGGTCCAGATCAGCAGCACTGTGGCTCTCATCCATCACAAGATCCTAAACGACTATCAACGGAGACAAGAAGAACAAGGAGACGTGCGGCAGGTTTTCTGAACCCCATAGAGTCCCGAACTCAACATCACGGAGTCAGTCTGGGATCCCATGAAGAGGCAGAAGTCTATGGTTTGTTGCCGTCATGTTTTACTCACTGCATCTTCCTCCTCCTCTT
Source organism: Lates calcarifer (assembly GCF_001640805.2). Taxonomy (NCBI): domain Eukaryota; kingdom Metazoa; phylum Chordata; class Actinopteri; family Centropomidae; genus Lates; species Lates calcarifer. Next base: position 10,835,679 of record NC_066850.1, read on the forward strand.
CCTCAGGTCCAACTTCAAGCTGCTGGCGGTACAGGGGAAGCTGTACGCCGTAGGAGGTCAATGTCTGGGCACAGTGGAGTGTTACAGCCCGGAGCAGGACTGGTGGACCTGCGTGTCCTCGATGCCCGACCCGCTGGCTGAGTTCTCCGCCTGTGAATGCCAGGGATTGATCTACGTCATGGGTGGATACACCGCAAGAGGTTAGTGTGCAGCAGAGTCAGGTGTTAACAGAAGTGTTTTTTCACGGTTTTATTTTCAAGTTGTATCATTGGTAGTTTGATCCCTGTGCCCTTGAGCAAGACACTGAACCCTAAACTGTTCCAGGTGAACAGTTGAGCACCCAGCATGGCACCTTCAATCCTTATTTGTGTGGTATTGTGATGCATTTTGTTCTCTGTTCAGGTTAAAGGTGGAACTATTTACCTTTCTAATTTTGGCTGCAACTAAATTATTTTCATTATCGATTAGTCTGCCTGTTTCTTTTTTTTCTGTTTCATCTATAAAAAGATAGGAAAAGGGAATAAGTGGCAAGTCCTCACACTGGAGAAGCTGGAAACATGAGAAATGACTGAAATGATAAACATTTAACTTTTTCTAGCCTCAAAATCATCAGACATGAGAAAAGTATAGAAGTATATTTGAACAATATTTTAATCAACGACACTGAACAAACATTTAAATCTTTCTTGACCCAGTGCTAACTTACTGCTGCTGGGCTCCAATATTCCTCTTATAATCCAATAAACTGTGTATTTATAGTGGTTATATCATCAGACAGCAGCATTTAAATCCCCTGCTAAATTGTCAATAATACCATCATTTCTCTGCACTGTTATTTTCCTAATTAGGAAGCCTTGTCGTGTATTATTTTAACTTATATAACTTCAGTTATAAGGATTTTGGCTTGGGTGAGTGCACAGGATGTTACAGTTGTTACTGCTTCCATATTTCACATCTTACAAGGTCATCATTAGGTGATCAACAATTAATCAGCAACTACTTTGATGATTTATGAATCATTTCAGTAATTTTTCAAGCCAAAATGCCAAACATTTGCTTGTCTCAAGCTTTCAAATGTTATAATTTGATGTTTTAGTTAGTTAGTACATCTCCTCTGGTTGTGGCAGGCATTTATCTGCTGTTTTCTGACACGTTAAAGACAAAGCCTTCAATCATTTAATCGAAAAAAGTCCTTTACCTGTTGCTTCTTTGACTTCAACAAGTTTTTTTTCTGTGTCTAACAGACAGGAACACAAACGTCCTCCGTTACTGCCCCACCTCTGACACCTGGACAGTGTTTCGCTCCTGTCCATCACACATCCGCAAGCAGCAGATGCTCTCAGTGGAGGACACTATCTACCTGGTGGGTGGCTACACCCACGAGCTGGAGGCGGGCCGGAGGCAGCGACGTCCCAGCCAGACAGAGGACGTGCTGACGGTGCAGTCTTACAACGTCACCACGGGGGAGTGGATCCAGCTGAAGGAGAACACGTCCAAGTCGGGCCTGAACCTGACGTGCACGCTGCACAACGACGGCATCTACATCATGAGTCGCGACGTCAGCTTGCCCACCAGCCTGGAGCACCGCGTTTTTCTTAAATACAACATTTTCTCAGACGCCTGGGAGGCCTTCAGGCGCTTCCCAGCTCTGGGACAGAACATGCTGCTGTGTTCGCTTTACCTCCCCAACATGCTATGATTGACAGGGCTGATGGGAAAGACTTTGGCGGGAACACTAACAGATAGAGGAGCCCATGCAGCATTAATATAGGCCAGTGTGTGGCTCGCTTGTTCTTGCACAGAATGGGGTTCTGTGGCATTAGTGGGAACAGTGTCTGGTTGCCAGGTTGAAAACCTCGTGACCTCTGTGCCTCGGAAAAAAAGCACTACATTGTACATAACTGCTGTGGATGCAAATACAAAAGCTACAATGACAAGTATGAAAGCGATTAAGCGCGATGGCCCGTAGGTCAACAGCATCATAACAGCTAGCCCCAGTCTGTGCCTCTCATGCATTAGCATAAAGTTACATTCAAATCACAGTGGTACTCATGTGCTTCTCTGAATATAATCACCCAGTAATGTTTGAAAAACTCACTGAAGGTGTTTCCAGAGTCTTCAGGCTCTTAACCATCTGAATGAAAAATATTCTGCATTCTAACAGATTTTAAAAATCTTTTTTTTTTTTTTTAATCCAGATGATTAGAAGAGTCTTCTAGGATTGTGGATATACCTTCAGAACAGTGATAAGTGCTGTTCAAACATGGCTAGGTAATAATTTACAGAGAAACAAATGGGCACCACTTTGACTTGAATGTAACACTGATACATGAGAGGCACAAACTGGGGCTACATAACGGCATGCTTTTAAATCTATGGGCCACAATATTCCTGATGTTTACACTCCAAATATGGCATTGTTGTACATGTTTATCCATAAGTCACTACAAACCTTACAGTATCTCAGAAACAGAACACATTTCTTGTCTTTATGTAGTGTACATAGCAGATAATCATGAAAAATGGCTTTGGTTTTACACTGCCAGTTTTATGGGAATTAGAAGTTCCTTAAAAGTTACTGTGTGGGATGTGAAGTGGCTCAGAGGGAGCTTTGCGTGTTGTACGTTACACTTGTCTTATTTTCCAGAGATACACTAAGCAGAGCTTAAAGCGCAATTCCATGAAATGAACAATGCACATGTGCCTTCTGCAACCTCAGTTAATAGGAACTTGAAACAAAAAAAAAAAAAGCACAAAATGCAAGACTTTGTTACATTGCCAGCAACTGACCAAAACTGCTGTGTTTTATTTTCCTTTCTGCTAAAGCAGATTTTGTTTTCATTTAGGTACTTTTCAGTTCCTTGATTAAATAATGGGTGTGTGCAGATTTGAAAAAAAAAAAACAAGCCTCAAAGCAACATTTACTTCTTAAACTCTTTTAAAGTTGAGTAAATGATGCACTTGAAATGTTGGATTTGGTGGATTTCAGCTTTTCTCTGCATTACTTATCTGTTTGACAGTTTGGAAATTTAGGTCATGATAATAAAGATGATGTTCAGGGGTCTGTTTTCATGTCCCATTTTTTAAATTCACTTTACAACACATGTTTGTACTGTGTTGTTCCTCCATATTCTGCTTGTTTGGACATATTTTCATTCAAAAGCTCCAAATTAACTGAGAAGGATAATGTGTGACGTGACCTCTTACCAAAATATCTGACTTTATGTGGCCGGGAACACGACTTTGGAGTAAGCCCTGCCTCTGTGGGTCACTGTGGTCCATTCCTTCCCAGGAAAACTTGGCACAAAACACCCAACTAATCTATTCGAGTTCCTCAGAACCCTGGGAGGATGCCCACTGGCTCTCCAGATAATAACGCCCCCTGTTGAAAGTTAAACGCATCAGAGTTTCCTTCTTAGGTCTTCATTATCCCAAAGCTTTTGCACATTTGTGGAGTAATCACAGATGTAAATCATGAGGTAAAAGGTTATCAGGCAAGTCATAAACATAATTAAAGACTATCAATAAGTAATGTTGTTGGTTATATAATTAAAAAGCTTTGTGGGTGTGTCCAGACTATTGGGGACGAGTGACATTATTTTTATCAGGATTTTGATGACCTGTAATTTTCACAGCAGACATTTTGACTTGTCATAGAAGGAAAAGCACAGGTTTAAAGACTAATAACGGTAAACTGGCTCTGTTCTATTCACGTGTTCCAGTAAACCATGATCATTTCTGCTCTGTTTTACACAAATACTGAGCCTGTGATTACACATTTCCAAAAACTTTACATTTCCTTACACCTGATTACATGCCCCAGTTGTATTTGTAGTGGTATTGACAGTACCTTCGCTAATTAGAATCAGTCAGCAGGGCGTTCTTATCTGGTTATAAGTCCACGGTTTTGTCATTATCGTAGACGACGTTGCCCTTGATGACGACGTAACGGACGAGCTCCTGATGTCCGCCCAGCTGGTAGATCAGATGCTCCCACCTGCAGGAAAACACACAAATATATCATGTACACACACGAGGCATGCAGTTAACAAACCATGAATAATAGTAGTAGTGAGTCAGTAAGAATGACTGAGTTCTATATAACACAACTATGATAATACTGAGAGTTAAAACTCTCATTTTAATTAGAGAAACGCGAGTTGATATTTAGTCCTGTGTGTTTCATATAAATTTCAGAAAGCATTTTTTAGAGGAACAACAACAGAGGACACTGTTCATTCAGTAAGTCACCTCATTATATATATTATTCAGACATCTTATTAAAACATCATACAAATTGTTTACCATTCACTGGTTAGTGCATGGATGTGGGTGTGTTTGTATTCAGCCTACCTACGGTTGAAAAACTTTAGATGACAAAGGTGAAGCTTTGTAAAGCTGCAATGTCTGTCCAAATGCAGGCTGTCAGCAGCACAATGTCAGTACTGAATAAACTTTGTGTCATAACAACTTTTATTGACACAATTTACATCAAAGGTCACAAGAGGAAAATATATTTGCAGCTTATGTGGATTTAAATCCCACAGCTTCACACACACAATGTTAGCCTCCCCCTGCTTCATGTATTAGATCAAATGCATCTGGATTTGTTAGCTCTCAGTTCAGATCAGTTAAGTTTGGTGTGTAGGATGCTCTCTACTGGATGTTCTGTGAAGTGCATCCAAAATATCTTAATTTCAGGTATGAGCTGCAGCTCTGCAGTTATCATTTCCCTCAGGGGATCAGGAGTTTTGCAGCAGCTACATACAGAATTTAAACAAGGTATTCTGACAGTCATTTGTCCTGGCTCACCGCGTGGTGTTGAGGACCAGCAGGTCTCCATGTTTGTTGACCTCCAGGGAGCCGTGTGTGTGGGAGCGGCCGAGGGCGTAAGGCTGCATTGATGGTGGCCGCGGCCAAAGCTTCAGGCATGGACATCCTCATATTGACACAGGCCAGGTGCATGACGATTGGCTGAGGGAGGACACAAGAGAGGGAGGGATTAACGGTGAGAAAGAGAAGACAGAGACAGTGTTTCACCTCCTCTGTCAAACTCACCATGGAGCAGCAGTACGCATTGGGGTTGAAGTCGCTGCCGAGGGCAACGATCACGCCAGCTTCCAGCAAGTCTCTGGCCCGAGGCTGAGGCAGTCTAAACACACACAGGGATTATTAGACGTCTCACAGCTGTAAGGAAGGTGTGTGGGAGTATTTGTGTGTTAATATACCGGAGAATGTAGGCTGTAGTTGGTAGAAGGACCGCAGCAGTTTTTGCTTTTGCCATGGCAGCAATCCCCTCATCTGTGACCTCCTCCAGGTGACTGATGGCCAAGGCTCCGAGCTCTGCTCCCAGCTGACACACACACACACACACACAAAACAGCGATGGATTTAAACAACTAATAAATCAATTATAAAGAGAGAGAAGATTAAATGAAAACAGTCATTTAACAGCATCAAAAACAAAGTTAAATTTCATTATTTGAAGACATCACTCTGGTCATTCAAAACTTGTGATGAGCATTTTCACTATTTTTCTTCTTTAAATTTTGTAACCAAGATGATTATTTGATTTTTATAAGCTTAATTAAATAATAGATAATGCTAGAACAACTCGATTTTTGGAGCTTTACAACAAAGGCAGACGAGTAAAAACAGCTCCGGTAAAATCCACTGTTCACTTCCTGCCCTGTGAGAAAATGACAGAGACACAGTTGGCAACTATATGGTGAATAAAAGTCTGAAATGAAAGTGAATGTTGGACTAAATCCACCAAGGTGGCCAGACACACAACTTCAAATACATGCTAATGTTGCTTTGGGTCAGCTGGATGTGTAAATACCAAGGAAACTGATTTAGAAATATCTATATACAGTGATAATATGTCAGCGGTGTCACGTGGCTTCAGCAGTGAGCGATACCTGAGCAGAGTTCATGGGATGAAGCTCATCTCCATGGAAGTTGATGTTGAGGCCCAGGTTTTTCCCGGCCTGCAGGATGGAGCGAGTGGAGCTGAGGTCAAACACTCCCTGCTCACAGAACACGTCAATGTTGTCGACTCTGAGTTTCCCAGCAGACATCTGTTCTTTCAGCCGTGGCAGCTGAACCTGCAGGATGTCCTCTGTGGCTTCTGCAACTGTTTTCCCTCTGAATGAAGGGAACACAGTAAAGATTAAATACCCAGAGTGTGATGTGAGATGAGGTAAGTTTGAGGACAGTTCATACTTGGGGACTGCATGGGCGCCACAGTAAGTGGAGGAGATGTTGATGGGCAGGGTGCGTCTGGCCTCTTCGATCACCTCCAGCATCTTGAGCTCAGTCCTCAGCTCCAGACCGTAGCCGCTCTTACACTCCACCAGGGTGGTGCCCGCTCGCTGCATCCGAACCAACCTGCTGCTCAGGGAGGCCAGGAGGTCCAAGGCCGCAGCCGCTCGAGTGTGCTCCACGGTGAAGTGGATCCCTCCGCCAGCCCGGTGCACGTCCATGTAGGTGGCACCTGCCAGCTGCAGACGTACAGACAAAATGTTTAGAAGCAGTGACGTGAGGTCAGAGAGCAGTCAAAATATGATGATTTACCTTCATTGCAAACTCATGCACTCTGTCACCAGCCCACACTGGGTGAGTGTGGGCATCAACCAAACCTGAAACAAAAAGACTGTTTCAATTCTAATCACTGATTTAGATTTTATGTAATTGTATAAACAGTAGTGATAGCAGCATTCAGATTCTCACTTAAGTAAAGTCCTGCATTCAAAATCCTATTAGTAGTTGAAAAAATATCCTGCGACATTATAAACGACTAGTTTAGTCCAGTGGTTCCCAACCTATGGGACAGGCTCCAAAAAAGGGGTCACAAGATAAATCTGAGGGGTCATGAGATGAGTAATGGGAGAGGAAAAATGAAAAAACAAAGTTCTGCGACATAAATTAGATTATTATCTAAATGAAACTATCTGAGAATTTAAGAGGAGAATGTTTTCATGGTTGAACTGCTAACAACTCAGGGGCTGCAACTGCACTGATAAGGGGTCACAAGCCAAAAAGATTGAAAACCAATCTTTAACAAAGCTCATATATACTTTGTATATAAAATGTTGATCTGTAAAGAAACTAGTAGCTGAAGCAGGCATAAGAGGCATAAAAAAATACAATATTTTTCTCTGCAATGGAGCAGAGCAGAAGTGTAAAGTAGCATAACACTAAAGGAAACTGTTACAGTAAATTATAGTACTTTGGAAAAATGTACTTAACAACAGTCCACAGTCCAAAAATACTACTTGGATGTATGTTGACATAGAGAATAATTTGCCTCTGCTGAAAACATAAAGATAAATCACAGCTGATACTCACCAGGCAGGACACACATTCCTGTGGCATCAATCACTTTATCAAACGCTGCCTCTGAATACTGAGCTCTGATGGTTTCAGCAGGACCCACAGCTTTAATCAGCCCGTCACTGGAGGAAGAAATTCATTGTTTTAATGTAAACATTCACTTTAAAGCAGAACAGAGAACTGAACCTACAGCTGAGGTTGATAAAATGCAGTTCAGGGCTAATGAAAGTCTCAGATGTTCTAAAATGGCCGCTGCACTGAGGATAAGCCTTTTGTAACTACATGGCATTTCCCCTGGAACCATCCTCAGGCCAAACTCTACATTTTTTCCGCACTAATGGAAAAGAAATACAAATTATGATGATTTAAGAGTTAATTTTCCATGAAATAGTTCAACAAAACCATGAAATTAAGTTCCCTAACTTTGTCTGAGAAGTTTGGAAAATAAGACAGGATGGACTGTTTATTCATTTTTCCAGCACTGTAGGGTAACAAATTAGAGTGGACATGACAAGGAAAAACTTGAAATAGCAAGTGATACCTACTCGAAAAATTACATATAGAAAATATATATTGGCATAGAAAAGTAAAGTGGTATCAATGAAATTGAAAGTTTTCTTCCATTCAGTCTTTTATTTTCTGGTTGTAATGAGCAACTGCTGCCACTAGAGGCCACCAGAGCACCTTATATTAAAGTCCTGCAGGACAATAAAGAAACTACCCAAACCTGAATTTCAACCAGAGCTGTCTGCAGCTCTGAGAGCAGCTACACTGGTTCAAACTCACACAACTTGTGTTACATTTCTCCACAACTTTATACAAAATTTAAACTATATAATGAGTGACAGAACACTTACCTCCCTATTACTATGCTCCCATTTTCAATCACACAAAGATTCTTCATCCCATGCTTTGTCAGGTATTTCTCTCCACTGTTGCAGATCAGAACCACCTGTTTGGCATTTTTCACCAGAAGTCTGTGATTACTGGACATTTTGATTCATCCAAAGCAGAGACCCTTAATACTCAAGAGTGACTGGCTTTAAACTAGTTTGAGAAAAGGCAAATATTTGTTCAGGAGAGTTTAAAGTGCAGAGAGAGTGGGTGGAGCTTCTCTAACAGACACCAGAGACGACCACTGAACCAGTGAGTCCATCTCTACATTGTTCAGTTTAATAATTAGAGACACATTCATGGTTTTTTTAAAACACAAAAATCAGTTTTAAAAAGGGTACAATAATCAGTTTATTGTGTCTGTATCACAATGTCACAACATAAAATTGGTCTTACATACAGAAAAAAAGATCATTTTCAAAACTGCTTGAAAAATAACAAAAACCCTCCAAACGTTCATTTGTTTCACATGGTGAAAACACAAACACACATTAACGCAGCTACCAGGTACAGTCACACTCAGACGCTGATGTCACTCCCTCATTTCTCCGTCCTCTTCTTCTTCTTCTACGCCTCTGATGTACAAAACATTATTGCATCTGTGGAGATGAATAGCAACCTGTTTAGCACACAGTATGAGCTCAACTTGGCTGCAGGGAAGACCACCACTGATTGCTTTGAAAAATGAGATGTTAATCATTAACAAAGCTTTGCTAAGGTAGGTGAGGATCTTAAAGCTGGAGGCCATAAAAAACTTTCTCTGTATTTTTCAGCCAAAAAACAGTTCAGATTGCAATCTGATCCTGCACCAGAGCAGCCACATCTTACTGTGCAGCTGCTGCGTATCTAGACTTGTTTACTGTGTGAATCTCTCTTAGCAAGGACTCTTAAAGCTCCCTCAGATGTTGAATAATAGAGGAGGGAATTAATACAAAGATTAACAGATGTTTTAGGCTCCAGTCTTAAAACGTACCTGATCAGCACTTCACCGAGATGACCCGCCAACGCTCCATCCACATACTCCTCTGTGTTTGCCAGCTGTCAGGGAAACATGTAAATATAAGGGTCAAAGAGCCATCAAGAAGACACACTTTCAGAGTTGACGCCCCTGTTAAGTTATGTTAAGTCACCTCTGAAAGTTGATTTTTGTGGAAAAGGTTTTTAATAACCTGTCTGGGTTTTTAGAAACGTTCTGGGTACTTCTACCATCAGTACATTTTGCTGGATTGATTCTGTATACAAGTGTGTGCTTAGGTGTGTTAGTATGTGCACATGTAACATGCATGTTTGCATGTATCATTTGATCCTAATTCATACATGCAATATGCATACATGAGTATACTTTTCTTTGTGAAGCACTTGTGATTTTAATAAGTGCTATTTAAATAAACTTCACAAAATAAACATCCCACAAACACATTTCCATTGTAGTGATTGGTACAGTTAAAGATGATAAGAAACATATACATGATATAACCTCTCACAGAGAGGGGAGACAGACTCATTAGAATCCACAACTTAATGTGATGCATCATTATAACCTAACACAGTTGCTAGAAGACTCCTAAAAATAAGACTAAAACCCATAAATGCATCATTCCTCTGTCTGATTTATCTCTGATGGCTTCATATGGGTAGAAAATGTTATGGTTATATAACACAGGCAAAGAGAACTATGAGTCACATATTACCAACTTTTAAAGCAACTAAAATGCAAGACTAAGTTATCAAAAACAATAAATAAACTTTTATTATGAGACGTACATGCATGCATGCAGGAGGAGTTTGAGGCTGATAAATAACCACTATAATGGACCATGCACAACGTATCCTACTTAATAATGACTCTGCTTACCTGCATGTTCATGTACCCATCCACAGACACCAGGTAGCCCTTATACTCCATACCCCACTTCAGTTTCACCATCACTGGTTTTCCTGTCAGGCCATTCAAGAAAGGCTTTGGGTTCAGAGGTAAACTCTATGAAGAAAAAAAAGATGAGGTTAGTGGTCACAGAGATGATGTTCTTCTCTAACTAGCTAAAGTCATGCCAAATTTAGCCCAGAGATCTGCCAAATAACTCTGGCTACTGTTGCAGCAGTAAGTGTGCATGGCTTTAAAATATAAATGTTACACAAAGCAATTCTAAGTTAATATTACGTGTGTTGCTATTGGGTTGTGTGACTGTATGCATCTTGCCTACTTAAAAAGTAGCTTCTGGTGCATGGCACAGCATGCAGCCTACCTAAGCCTTAAAGCTTTAAGAGGTCTTATAACGCTTTACACTATTTGGCTCACAAAGGCTCTGCGGTTTTCTAAACGGGGCTACGTACACTTCAGGCAACCCAGACAAGCAAAGGAGTCAAAATATAAACCTAAAGATTTCCGTGGGGCAACTTTTAGGTCTTAAACGGACTGTCTGTTGATTGATAAATGCTCGCTAAATTAGATGATTTTTGAACGGAGTTTGGTTAGATTTTCTCTACGGGCCAAACTCAGACAATAGGCGGCATAATTTCACTATAAATGAAAGAGTGTCATAAACACACCATGCTGTTGTTTTTTAAGTAAATAAACTTGACATAAATTTTAAGTTTTGTGCATAAATTTGAGGGCTTCATTCATTTAGTCGAAGTTATGAATGAGAAGCTAACACAGCTAATGCTAACAAGCAAACAGGCTGCTATTACTGCACGTCGAAGATAAAAATATCCCCAAAAAGTACCGGGTAAACTGATAGAAAACGATAATAAAATATACTCACCATCTCTGGTTAATGGAAATATGTGTCTTAAAGTATAATTTTGATGTTTGGCTTCTTTTCGTCACAATAACGTTAGCGCTTCACAAACCAGAACACGCTTTGCCGCCGCGCAGGAAGTACAACACTCTGACCTCGGAGGAGTCTGTGTGTTTTTACACACTGCCACCTACTGGTCAAAGCGGTCATAGCGGTCAGTCATTGAAAGTTCACCTGCACTGAAATTGCGTTTCTGATAGTATTATCATCCTTAATATTTAATCTAATCTGTATCTTTAATAACTTGTTTATTGTTCAGTGTATAAAATATTAGAATATTCTTTGAAACTAGATTAAATAATTTCAATAGCTTTTTTTGTCTGTCAGTTTACTATCATAGAAAACTGAGAAATTAATAAATACTCCCATTTGAGCACCTAGTGGAAGTAACATTTCGGTATCTCACTTAAACAATGAATTAGTTATCAAAATTGTTGCCAAATAATTTGCTGTCAATCAGCTATTAATTAATCAGCTAATAATTTCAGTGTTAGAGTACAGGTTGGAGTCTTGGGAAATAATAAAACTGTCTGTAAAGTCAGGGTAAATTGAGGCAGTTCCCTCTTGGGTCATAATTATATGCAATAACGTGTACTGCTACGTAACATAACACTGTGAATTAGCCGTCTGTCTGCCCTGACTTGACGTACATATCTGCTGTATAGAATCTTTTCACATTAACATGAACTTCAATTATTCAGTGAGTGAAAACTCTGACCTGTTTAGGAGCAAAAGTGAAATGACTGTCATATCTGGGTCGCACTGGCTCTCTGTCTGGGCAGCTGTTTCTCTCCAGGCACAAATAGTCTGAAGATTTTACTCATTTTTCTGCGTTGAAGCATTCAGCTGTTACTAAAGTGTCCAACAAGTTCAAACCTGATACTTTGAATAAAACTAACATCTGACTTCCTACAGTAACAGGCTAGGTTCTGTCAGAAGAAAATTCCTCTGAAATTGCAGTGGAGCTTTCTCTGCATGTCTGAAATACCCCTGTCCTTACATCATTTAGCCTATTTTTCTTCTCCCTTCTTTTGAGTTGCTCTGTGTAATTAACCAATCTGTCAGTCAGTCACTGTGTCAGTCATGGCATGATGATAATGTGTGTGTGTGTGTGTGTGTGTGTGTGTGTCAAGAGTCGGGGTGGAGCGAGAGGTGCATGCAGGGGTTACAGTAACCATAAAGAGACGAAAAATGATGATAAAGAGATGTACAATGATCGAAAAGAGACAAAATCACCGTGAAGATGGAAAAAAGAGTGTCTGGGTGTCTTCCTCCAGGCAGGAGGGGTGGGGACCTTTTACATGTCTGTGTCTGCGTTTCCTGATCTGTCCATGACTGTGGGCTCTTTGGAGTTACAAATAGCTGCTTCAACAATTTGTAAAACTCACTGCTGCAGCCTTTTACTCATCTGTATCATCATTTGGAGGGAGACAGCTATGTGGAAGTCGGATCTTTCCAGTCTGATGCCAAAAAGCTCTTTGAAGTCTGCAGAGGAGAGCTGAGGAGCTGAGAGACAAAAGTTAACACAGAGGAGGCCTGTGGAGTAGATGAGCTCATACCAACTCTCTACCAACTGTGAGCAAAAATCCACTGTTTGACAAATAGCTTTTAGTCTGAGACGTATGAGGTTTTTTAGCCCCTCTGGCAGCATCGTTCTGGGGAAGGCAACGCTGGTTCAACACTTTGTCCCAGGTTGAAATATCTAAATGACTATTAAATGGATTGACATGAAATTTGGCAGTAGCTATCAACTGCTAATATGCTGCAAACATTATACCTGCATGAAAGAGCAGTTCACAGGACACATACTTTTTCATTTTTTTGCCCAAGAGTTAGATAAGAAGACTGATACCAATCTCATGTCTGTATGGGAAGCTGCAGGCAGCAGGTGGTTAGCTTAGCTTAGCATTAAAATGTGAAATGACCACAAAGAGACAACAACAAAGAGATGCACAATGACCACAAAAAATGGAAAAACAGTCTATAAAACATGAAAAATGGCCAGAAAGATATAAAAACAGCCATGAAGACATGAAAAACAACCAAAACGACTTAAAAACTGTCCAAAAGGTCATAAATAACAGCCACAAGGGCATGAAAATTAAACATATAAATACATTAAAAATGGCCACAAAGAGATGAGCAGTGACCACAGGCTCATGTCTGTACGTTATATGATGCTCTCGCCAGCGGGCAGTTTGCATAGCTCAGCATAGAGACTAGATACAGGGGGGTTTAAAAGTGTTTAAATCTCTGAGAAAGAACATCGTTTTCTCCTTCACAAAGAGCAGGAGCAGTGAGTGAATTAGGACAGAGAGAACAAAATGAACAGGTGAGATAGTTTCATTTGGCTCACTGCTTATTGGACACGGGTCAGATGCACAGAAAGCAGGTCATGGTCCGATTACACAGCAGACAGAGAAGCCAAAGCCATGCTGTGTCCAGTCGAGCTTGACCCAAATGGGCCCGAGCAGAAAGAACAGTTTTCCAACAACAGTTTCCTTCCAGAAATGCTTCTGTCTTTTTTTTTTTTTTTTTTTTTTTTGTACCATTGCTGAGCACAGGGGGGCACACTGCAGCCTGCACACTCCCATCTCACACTGAAACACATACTCAAGTTTGGCATTACAATAATCTGAGGTGTGGTGGTTTAAAAGCTTTGCTCCTGAGTTCATTTTTCATTCATGAATGCCTCAATCTTGTCCCTCTGTTCTTTTTTATGAGCTATTAAGCAGCCATCATTGGGAACAGACGGTCATGTGGAAAGCAGAACTGGAATTAAAAAGCTGGCAATTTACTGGCTTGCATATTTCACTGGTTTTGTATGGACACCAACAATGTTGTCAACAAAGGCCGCGGCCTGGCTTCAGCCAAGCAACCAATCGGTGTAATTCGAAGTGCGTCAGCAGCTTGTCCAGCATCACTTTGTGTGTGTGTGTGTGTGTGTGTGTGCAGTTTCGCTCAATCCAAAGCCAATTAGTCAGAAATGTTGGTATGAGCGCTCATTTATGCCCCATATCTGCTTTTCATCAGACTCCACATGGTCTATAGAGGTGTCCCAGACTTCATCATGTCATGGACCCCTGGTATTAACATGACCAGTGGTGGAAAGTACTTTAATACTTACTGACAGGTAATGAAACTGTACTTATTTCCACTTTATCTGACTTTATACCTTGTCATCTCATGGGGAAAAATATAATCTTTTTGACCACTACATTTATATAATTGCTAGTAACTCACTAATCACACTGATGACTATTTACAGTTTATAAAGTATGAGATTACCTTACTCTATAAAGTGCATAGTTACAGTTACTTCTAATCTAAAAAGCAGCCACTCTCCATAATGAGCTCTTACATTTTGCTGACAGTTTGTCTGTACTTTCACTTAAGCAGTGAAAGTAACCAAGGAAAGTAACCAAGTACATTTACTGAGGCACTGTACTTAAATACAGTACTTATATGATGCTGCACCACATTTAATGGAATTCTGTGTTACACACCACTTTACAGATGAAGACATTACAAATAAACACATGTGATTAGTTCCCTGTCATTATAATTCCATACCTAAGTATATATTTGAGGTACTTGTGCTTTATTTGACCTCCATATATTTTGTATTTCTACTCTACAGCCATAGCTCCCAGTACCTTAGATTTTTTTTAGCTTAAAAGCTTAAAAATATTGTGCATGAAAATTAAACTATGTATTAACTGCATATTTATATATAGCTACACATATTTCATTAATGTTGCTATGTAGTTTGTAATAATTGACTGAACAAGTCGTGATCATCGTTATAATCAATCATTCACAGTATTTTAAACTGTCTACAAACATCAGTCAGAGTTGCTTTGCTGTTCAAAAGACCTGCGCCCAACGTGGGGCTCGAACCCACGACCCTGAGATTAAGAGTCTCATGCTCTACCGACTGAGCTAGCCGGGCTACATAATAACATGAGTCACCTCCGTCTCAAACTACACAGAGCCCTCTACACTGACGCATCACCATTAGTAATGTGATAATGTCATACATGATAATATATCACTTATACGAGCTGTTTATCTGCAGAGCAAGTGCTTTTACTTTGAAACTTTAAACTTGTTCCTCCTTATCGGTTGTTAATATACTTGTTGGACTCCCTGAACTCTCCGAGAGGCCCCCCAGAGGTCCGGGACCCTCGTGTTGGGGAGCCCCCCTGGCGATCAGGTTGTGTGTGAGCTTCATCCATGCCAGCTCCGCACAAACTGGAATGTTCCTTTAAGTCGGAGAGAAAAAAAACAGAAAGAAAGAAATGCGGAGGGGAGGGAGAGGCGGAGCTGTCACTACACAGCCCTCTGCTTCTCCTCCTGCGCCGCTTTAGAAATAGATGAGCGGGGCAGAGCGGGCGGGTAGCAGGCTTCACACTGCAGGGAAATGAAACACGCTGCAGGTCCCGAAGCAGCAGACGAGCTGGGCAGACCTGTTCACTTCTCCTTCCCCTTCTTCTCCACTTCACAGCGGGACATCACACACCGTCCGGGATCATGTTGGTTCTTCCTCCGATTGAGTTATTATCGCCTTATTGGATCGCAGCTGAGTGAAAGAGAAAGTCCACACTGGATTTGAGCCTACGCACTTGTCTTTTTTTTAAAAAACTTTGCCATCGTGGATGAGATCTTTGCATACTTAATTTTTAAGTAACTTCAGCAGATTTTCTGGCTCAGTTTTCTCCCTCTTCTCTCGTATCCTTGGATTATTCCCACAACAAGGACATGTTGATTTTATTTGTGATCAGTCTGGCCTTGTTGTCAGATTCAGGTTAGTGTGTGTGTGTTTTTTTGTTTTTTTTTTACATGGAACATCCTTATTGTCAGTTATTGCTGCTGGTGCAGCACTGTGCTATTGCTGCTCAGAGACAAGTGCATCAATGCAGAACTCGCCTAGATTTTTAGCCAATTTAACGACCAAATTTTTGAACTACTACTTTGGATTTCTGACACATTAACCCACATGTATTGAAAGTTATGAGTTTGTTTCATAACAGCTAACTAAAATATGAGCCCCCGGTTTCCATCTTCCTCTCGGAAGAACAGAACAAATGTGGGTATGCTTGAGTCTCATTGTTGTTCAAATTCACTTATTTGGATGGAAGTTTGATATTAAAAAACATGAGAGTTATGAATATGAATGATACTTCTGTCTAAGGTCTCAGTCTTCCTCTCATGACCTCCTCACCTACAGACAGTTATGTAATTCAGCATGAACTTCATTCTAACGAAAAAACATAGTTTGAGAAAAGATTCCTGTTACATTAATTCAGCCTCTAAGGTTTAATATGACTCAATCTGTGAGATATTTGACATAAAAAAAACAACAAGAGCTCCAGGTTTAAGATAATAAATCCACTTAGGAAGATGACACTCTGGCCCCTTGGGGGAGTTGCAAAGCGTCTGGAAGGCGTCTGAATGCTGCTCATCCTCCTCCCTGAGCTGCCAAACTTTATCTGTGTCAGAGTCCACGCTGGCTGCAGTCTGCAGCAGGCAGGTGCACAATGCCTCTATTATCCCTTTTTGCATAACATTTCCGATCAAGGTAAATCACTTGACTTGTGTACACACACTCAACACTGAGTCACTCTTATTCCCAGCTTGCCCACTCACTCCCACACACACACTTTGTTACTAATAACTTAGATTCAGATGTGTAAGACCATCTCCAAACCTGCGTTTTTTACTAAGTGGATCGCTGAATGCTGCTTAACAAGACATTTTTATTGGTTAATATGGTCAATTATTAGACTGTGTCTTTCTAACAGAGAAATAGTTCCATTGAAACTGATGACAGTGAAATTTGTGCATTAGACAGCTCCATTGCATCAGGAAGCAGAAATCTTAGATAAATATCTCAAAGCCTTGGCAAATAAAAAACCTATCTGCTTGACATTGCAGATGAAGTATTTGGGTGGACTGATCCTTTAAGCCGAGGTATAATGAGTGCCACACCTTGCCATACCCACCTGACAGCCATGCTTTCACTTTTTTTCTAGTTTTCTCTAGAAAGCTGTTCTATCACCTCAGCCCATATTTGCCAAGTGCATGTGTAAACTTCTTTTTTTTTCCCCTCCATCCACCCAGGTCTGTCGGTGGAGGTGTTCCGTGCAGGTGTGGCCCCTCGCTGCGAGAGCCGGGCCTGCAACCCCCGCATGGGTAACTTAGCCCTGGGTCGGCGGGTCCTGACGCAGACCGTCTGCGGCAACAACGGCACAGAGTTCTACTGCTCCTACTCCGACCCCAACGCCAACCTGGCCTGCGGTGCCGCCAAGTGCGCCAAGTGCAATGCTGGCCTGCCTCTCCTGTCCCACCTGGCCGTGGCCATGTCTGACTCATCCTTCCGTCACCCCAACACCTGGTGGCAGTCAGCCGAGGGGGTGGAGTCGGAGACGGTGCAGCTGGACCTGGAGGCCGAGTTCTACTTCACACATCTCATCATCGTGTTTCGCTCGCCGAGGCCTGCCGCCATGACCCTGGAGCGGTCACAGGATTTCGGGCGGACGTGGAGGATGCTGCAGTACTACGCCAGCAACTGCAGCGACGCCTTCGGGCTGGAGGAGGGAAAGGCAGGTGCGGGCCGGGACGGGGCCACCTGCACATCCAAATACTCAGGGGCTTATCCCTGCAACCGTGGAGAGGTGAGGAGGAGGCTGTGTGGTTTTTAGTCCAGACTATGTGATGTCTGATGGGCCTTTATCATATTAAATCCAGTCATTAGAATCTATTCGAAGTCAGGTTTGTTAGTACACTCTCTGTTCTTAGACCCTTCAGTGACAATGGCCATTCACTCTATGTTCATTCTCTTTGTGATAGCTTTTGCTCATGGAGTCCACCTTTCCCACACGGGATTCAAAGGAAATGATTCATGCACGTACTGGACAATATGCACCAGACAAAGGCTGGTACACAGCACAAAAGACAACATTCAGTAACGAGTTTAGTGTTTCCATGTCTGATTTTCTCTCAGCCCAACCACAGTCCGACCACGCAGGTGGGAAGGAGGGTGGATACACACCTGCAGTGAACCGCTGGAGGGGGGAGGGGGCAACAGGGAGAGTTTCCTGCTCATTACGCAGCGTTTTCTTCCTCTGTAAATGAAGCGCTAATCATGTCATACTGTACACACCACATATGACAGGGTAAACCACGCCGCCAGTCGGACAGCCTTAAAGAGCACCCTCTCCTCCCTCCGGAACAAAATCAGTTCTTAAGTCACGCAACATGCGAGAGTCATAGGGCGCACTTAGCACACTGAGCAGAATAAAAGCAGAGAGCAGCCAGGTGGGGGGAAGCTCTATGTGAGTGTGTGTATGTGCATGAGTGAGTGTTTAATAGGCGTACTTTGACTGTAGCACGAGAGGGCTTCCTGAAGTCCATTGATGTTTAATTGAAGCAGTGTGTGTCGGGAGCTGCTCTGCAGATGTGTGTGGAGGCGCATGCCGAGGGCTCCCTGCAGCGCTCTCATATGTAATGTGTGTTTACGCCCTCTCTGACGGGCTCTCCCTGCTACTACTCCTCTCTGACAGATGTTATCGACTTATTCTGCTTCGGGATCGTAAATCTTTCTCTATATACGCCTGCTGTGTCTCTGTTTTTGAGCGTTACTAAATTCTTGGTGTGCAGGTGTTGATGCACTTATATAGAGTAGTTTTTGGGCTTTTATTACATGATTAAAAGAAGGATTATTTCAATTATCAATTAATCTGCCTCTTGTAATTGGTCAGACTCTTCTGATGTCTTGTCCGACCAACAGTCCAGAATTCAAAGATATTCAGTTTACTGTTGTATATGACAAAGAAAAGCATCAACGTCTCACATCTAAGAAGCTAAAACCAGCAAATTCTTGGCATTTTTGCTAAAAAAAGTATTTGCTTAATCGACTAATCATTGCAGCTCTAAACCATTTGTAGATGAAGGTGTGAAAATAGCACCTTGTTTTCCTCTTCCTGTCTCTTTCTGACTGTGTTAGCTTCAGCCACCTGTGTGTGGAGCATGACCGTTGCCCTCTAACCCCTCAACTGATGACCCAGAGGTTAAAAGAGGTCAAGTAGTGCACTGACAGACCAGCTGCTGCTGCTGTTCAGCTGTTCACACTTTTTCTGCCTCTGTGTGGTTTTGTTGTGATTGTCCTTCACAGTTTGTGGTCTGTGCAAGGTGGTGACAACAAAACCTTGCACTGTAAGTGTGTGATTTGGGGCTGGAGTATCTCACTTGCTCTACTCTACATCTAGTCAGGGTACTTGTAATTTAAGGTTCAAGGTTTATTTATCAATAATTGACCATAGAAATAGCAGTTTGACAAAATATTATTGGCACTTACTGGATATTTTACCAGATCTTTCTGATGCATCTTGTGGCCTTCACATTACAATTATTAAAATGGAATTAACATCTAATAATTTATGTTTTCTTGAAAAACAAAAATATTACATCATTTACATAAAGCTTACTATCACTGAGCACTAAGGAGATTAAATGAAAAAAATGTTGTGATGACTGTGATGACTGCCTGATATCCTCTTCTTAGATGTATATACTATACTGCTTTTTTCTGTTATTCACTATTGTTAATAGAATATCTTTTGATTTTGCACTTTTTCTGAGACAAAGGAGCCTATCTGAGGATATCACCTCGAACTCTGGGTAGCTGTAATGGATGAAAATAATCTTAACTTGTATTTATTTGTTTACTGATAAAGTGGTCAGCCAAGGAGTCAGAAATATGATTGGTGTGTGTATTGAAATATTAAAATCACACCTGACTTACAACGTAATCTAAAGTTTGCCTGCATGGCTGTTGGCTCAGGTTAACACAGTGTGATTCATGTGTGTTTCTTAAGGTGTGTGTATCAAAGCATGTTGGGTTGCATGTGAATGTCTGAGCTTCTGTGATCAGATAAGGGAAAGCTGTGATGGATGGGAGCGAAGGTTTTTTAAGGGGTGGTGGTGTAGAGGAGGCGGGAGAGGTTGGGGGGGCTGGGGTGTATTCATAGCTGGAAGCGATTACAGGCAGCAGGTATTCTCAGCTTTCTGCCTCTCGTCTTTCTCTTGCAAACATGAAAGCATGTCATCTCTTGCGCTGAAAGCTTTTCACGTTCACCTGTTATGTGGGGGAAAGGTGGGGTGTGTGTGTGTGTGTGCGTGCGTATTGTAGGACTCCTTGTCTTATTTATGAGGTCAGCTGGGCCTGAAGAATGTGAGTGTTTGTTGTAGAGACTGACCTCCTTAGGGAAGAGAGTGAGGCAGACCGGCCAACATGCACACACATTTTCCTTCTCTTTTCCACAGTTCCTCGAGCACACACACACACACACACACACACACACACACACACACATACACTAGTCCATGCCCTTTCAGATAAACACATACAGTCTGCTCTCCGTCTGTCGGCTGGGAAGGAAGTGCCGTTGCTCTGATGGATGTTGGTACTGTTGGGCTAGACACCCATCCCCCCTCTCCGTTTCCCTCTCTGTCTTTCTCCTTCCATCAATGCCCATTGTGCCTGTTTACCAGATTACAGTTCACAGTGCTTTGATGGAATTAGGCCTGTGAAAGCCAGACTTACTTTATTTTTCAGCCTGAAACAGGAAGAAAGATTACGACTGGACACACGGCCCACAGTGAACCCACTGCCTCAGAGAGACAAAATTAAAATGTGGCCTAACATGTGTTGTGTATTGTGTGTGTTTTACTAGCAGGTATAAAACATTCACCTATAGACAGTATGTGCTTTCAACACAACATATGTGTCTGGTCTCTGTTTTCAACTCTCATAATGATACTAATGATTAATATCTTCTCTAGATTTTTCTCCACGTTAGATACAAAGCAGTCACAGTGACACAAAGATTACAATAGGTGATGTTTTTCATTCTGTACTTATGATAATGTTACAGCAAATTAAATTACAGCTATAAGTTCCCATCTGTTTTCTTGAAAACAAGCAATTATGATAATGATCCATGTTACTCAACAAACCTTATATCTTCAAACCTGCATTGTTTACGTCCATGGAGTGTTCTTTCCACCTCTTTTCTGGTGATGAAAATTTTCTCATCAAACAGTAGAATAACAAGAAGCTATTGCTAGGAATGCGTACTGCATGATCTGCTAATCAAAATATTGTTTCATAGTGCAGTTAGTTGGTACCTTTAAGCCCAGCATGTGGAACCTCTACTGCTGTTCCCTCAAGAACATTCACATTTTGACCCCAATTTTAATTCCTATGCACAAGTTTAGAGTAAACAACATCCTTTACATAAGTAAAAGTGAAGTAAAAAAATCAGAGTGATGCCACAGGTAAGCAGCTAAATGTGCCATAGTACTTTAAAATAGTTCAAAAAGCACAGTATATGAGCTAATATATTGCATTATCATATGCTGGATTTGATAAACTGTTCCTCAGTTTGCTTGACCCCCTAAAACCCTTTAAAGACCCTTGGGTAGACCCCAGACTTACACCTATTCAGAACACAGATTAACATAAACATGGGTGTCATCAGCATATTTGCGAACACTAATATTTATCTCCACATTCAAAGGAAGCCTATGAGGCATGATTGTGTAGTAAAAACTCCAAAAAGGCCTCTTGTGGAATTTGCGTTGTGTAAAGGAATCCATGACACTTACGTGATTTTGTCAGTGTGTGTCTGTGTGCATGCCAGTGTGGTTGTGTGTGTGTGCTGGTGTTGCTGTGGTGTCGCCGGGCTGTCGCAGGCCTTTTGTGTGGCTCTGAGTTATGTGAAGCTGCATCTCCGTCCCCGTCTTTGTCTGGCCCAGCTCTCGGTGCTCTCCTGCGGACCGGCGCCCCTCGTCTTATTTGTCGTGTTCTCTTAATTGCGGACCACAATGCTGTGACCCCGTGACCTTTTCCAACAACAGGGAAATTAATAGCGCTCCTCCCATCTCACTCTCAGCCAGTCATCTAGCCAATCAGGGAGCTGCGTGGGCTCTCTGCTCGCATCTCAACCAAAGCTTCAACCAAAGAAAACACTCACACACACACACTACTCATCCAATGATATCAGTGACAGTCAGTAGCCAGTGACAACAACACACACTTTGGTAAAGAGACACACTGCAAACACGTTTTTCTCACAGCGAGAGTTGGGGCACACACCAACTTTTTCACCCTGACAACAGCAGCGGTGTTGGTTGCTAGTGGCAGCAGTAGCCATGGCAATGGCAGCCCACAAAGGGATCTTCGATTTGAAGGATGTCCAGGGACCGGACAGGGTAAAGAGAGAGAGCGAGAGGGAGGAGAGAGGGGGCAGAGGGAGAAAGGTTGGATGCACTCATTTAAGGACACCCAGCACCCTCATGGTCATGTGAGGATGCAGTCAATAATGGTGGGGGTGTAAGGTCACAGCTTAGTGCACCAGTGGTACCAAGATAAACCCCCATTAACATGACAGATGTAGCGACATGAGCAGCATCAATGAACCTGATTGTGCCACTGAATGCATCAGTCTAAATTGCTATAAATCATGATGTGGAGCTGCAAAAAAGTGTGATAAGTGTCTTATTTGCTCTTTTGTACTATTAAGATTTTTTTTCATGCTTTTCCTTAATTCAAGACATAAAGCAAAAGTAAACGGCAGAGGCAGAAAACCATAAATACTGTGCAACAAACAATCCCACTGTATGTTCAAGAAGAAGGGAAGTAAGGTTGCAACTACCAATCAACAGAAAGTTTCAAAAATTATTAGTTAATAATAGAGAGAATAGAAAAAACTCCCATTATCCCAACTTGGATTTGAACAGTCTGTAAACAGTTTAAATTAACACACTCTCTCTCTCTCCTTCTCTTTGACCAACAGGTGATCTACCGGACACTCCCAAAGTGGGAGTCTCTGGATCCATTCGGAGTGGAAGGTCAGCAGCAGCTGAGGGTGACCAACATCCGCATCCGGCTGCTCAAGCAACAGCCATGTCCCTGCCAGGCCAAAGACCATGCCTCCGCACGCGAAGCTCTTCCGACCCGACACTTTGCCATATATGACCTGATAGTGAAGGGAAGCTGCTTCTGTAATGGACATGCCGAGCAGTGTGTTCCTTTGCCGGGATACCAGCCCATTAGAGACCGGACCAACCATGTGGTAAGAAAGTATCAATACTCCTTACCAGTAATTACATTTCCAATGCACATAAACTTGTTGCTGCACCACTCTGACATTTTTAAACATTCCTTAAGTGTCACATGTTTTGATAATTGTCATGAGGTAATCACTCCCCACAGGCAGGTTTTTCACTTGTTCTAAGGAAATCTAAATTATAGGCTTGATATGTGCAGACTAAATGGCTTGTTCACTTTGTGTTGGCAGTTTTTTTTTAATAACAGACTAAAGGAGGGGTGGAGGGGATCACCTTTCTCTCTCCTGTTTCCTCTGCTCTTCTGGCTCTGTCTGGTCAGATAAACAGCTGCTTTTCTGCTGATAACAACACCCAAGAGATGGAGATATAGATTGAACTGAGGGTTAATGATGGTGTTGATGCTGATGTGTGTGTTGATGAAGGTGTGAACAGACAATGTTTTTCCTGGAGAGTGTTTCAGAGCCAGGCTCCTATCGCAGCCATCTCCAAAAACACAGAAACGCTGGATGGCTTTGAAGCCGAGCTCCGGTCCCACTGCAATCAGCGAGTAGGGAAAGTGAGAGTCAACAAGGAGTTTCCTTTACAATTTATATAAGGAAAGGCAAATAAACAGTAGCACTACTTAAGTATATATAGTAGTAAAGCCTGAGTGATGCTGGATTTTTGATATCAACCCTGCATAACTTAACAGAGCCCAGATTCTGATGAGCAAACCCTCTCAAATGCTCCTATTTTACACTGATATGAAACAGAGAAAATGTTTGACTTTTGACATGATAAATGAACAAGACGATTCATATGTGTTTTCTTAGCTGATACCAGCATTTTTGTACTGAAGCTGCTGATAGTCAATTTACAGGACGCAGTTTTTAAATGTTTAAATCTCACTATTTCCACGCCAAGAAATTCCTAGTAGCTCTGCTGAGAGTTTTCATGAGGATTTCCTTCTTTTAGAAAATCCTCTGAAACAGCATTTAAACCACAGGGCTGTAAAACTCCACTCTGCACGCCAGGATAATAATAATAATAATAATAATAATAAGTCATTTTAATGCTTACTTGTGTGGAATATGAAACCAAGTGGCGAATATTCCCTTCTCTTTGCCACAAATATTAGTCTGACAGCACCCGAGACTTTGAACAGTAAATCCTTCTTAACTGTCCTGACAACATTACCTCAGGTCATCGGAGTGTCGTTCTGCTGCGTGCCATGCGGCAGCGTTCGGTAAACACACAGGGGTTATATAAGTGTCTTTTCCCGCCTATCAGTTTTTGTTTTGTGTCTCTGTTTCGACCCAGAGCCGCTGTTTCTGGCAAAACCCAAACAAGCAGAGCAGCACAAGACAGGAGATGAGGGCAGAGATTACTGATCGCTCAGGGAAGGGAAGGGCGTGTGTGTGTGTTTGTGTGGTTGTGCATTTTTGGGCCTTTTTTATAAATGTTTGTGTGACCTCCCGAAACTGCTTTTATGTACACTAAACATAGAGTGCAATCATACATGTACAGTGTGTGTTGTTTGTTTAGTCTGTGGTGTGTGTGAGAAGCATGTGCTTAAGCATGCAGTGTTTTGTCTGCTCTCAGTGTGTGTGTGTGTGTGTGCAGTAATCAGTGGTGAAAGTGGCTCTGATACGTCCAGTCATTACTGCCCAGACACTGTGAGCAGGTCATGAAGGGATCAGTTTGTTTGCTGTTGTTGTTTTGTGCTCCTGGACCCCCACATGGGGTTTTGCGGTTCAGGGTGATTACACTGTCTGTTAGTTAGCCACAAAGCCAACACACACACACATAACAACATCCAGATCCAGCTACAGCAATTAGTCCAGCCAGGGTGTGTTTGTGTTTGTGTGTTTTCTTGCTCTGCATAACTACTCACAGTTTGCAGGGATCCACACTGAAGTGCAGGGAGCTGCATTACTGGGCATGTTTTGTTTTGTACGTTTAAAAGCCAGAACAAATAGTAATAGACAGGACTTTACAAAGTTATCACAGTGGTATCATTTTATCCTCCTCCACAACAGGTAAACAGTAGAAATACTCTGTTCATCTGTTCATGTTGCAAAGTAATCCACCAGGAATGTTCCCTTGCATTTATGTGTTCCCTTGCACCCCCCGCTTTGGGACGCCTTGCTGGCTCCATTCAAATGACTGTCAGTCTGAACAGTCTTATTACCACTCAGACTATGAGATCAGTTGTATAATGTCTGCTGTGGCTTTGGATGAGCTTGTCAAGACAGAAAACAATACCGATAACGTCATCAGGTGTCGTCTTTGAGACTACAAATGTACAGGTTCTAATGAGAGACACTATTGAGTTGCATTATGAAAAATGTAGGATTCAGCGTATTTGGAGCTTCACCCATACCAGGTATTATAGGGTCAAGGTGCCTCTTATGATTCCTCACCTAGCGCCACCATTAGGCTGACCTTTTTGGTAATGGGAATTACTCAACAAATATTCAACGGATTGTGATGGAAACTGTTAAAGATGTTCAGTCCTTCTGGATTAATTGTAATAACTTTTTGCATGACCTTTGCTCATTGCTCTCGGAGCATGGAGACAAAGTTGGAGCTGAAAGCATCAAGTTACTCCGAGTCTTAGCACTCCAAATCATGGTTTGGTTCAGACATCCATTTTTGAGACTGTGAATGGTTGTATCTTGGTTTCACTTTACAAGTTGCTGTTAAAATATCATACTCAACCCAATAAACCCGTTTCAGAATCAGATGTATGACGTACAAAATGTTCAACTGAGAAACTGACAAGTACAATATCAGCTTTGAAACATAAGCATGCTTTGTAGCATAATGTGTTTAAGTTTACCTTATCCCATCATGATACACAGTTAGGTGGGATAGTGTAGGGTTTATATAAACCATATATAACTTTTAAAAATGTAACTGTTCCCCATGTTTTGGCTTGGAAGAGGTAAAACTGATGAAATGATCCGTCAACCATCGGCAGCTTCTCATACCAGCCCGGCCCTGCTGTGTCCTCTGCACAGCAGACTTTAGATGATTGCATGTGTGCAGCTTTCACTGTGTACATGTGTTAATTGTCCCGTATCACGGTATGGTAAACATGTGAAATGGGTTGAAATACCAGCTGTCTGGACCCGGGCCAGACGCTGCTACTACTGCTGCCGCTGCTGCTGCTGGACGTTTCCCCTTCTTCTCCTCCCTGCCTGTCTGATTTTTCTTTTTCCAGCACCCCCCCCTTCTGTCTCTCTCCGCTCTGTCTCCTATTTGCCTGGATCTCTCATTTACACAATTGTTCCCCTCTATTAGTGTGATTGAAATGGTGTGTGATGTGTGTGTTCACGTCCACACTGCAGGGCTGATGTGGGGTCAGTCCTGGCAGAGGACATGTTGTGTATAGCTGTATTCCTATAGCATGTGGATGTGTTTAACTCCATAGTCAGCGCGCTGCGTTTGTGTGTGAGCCATTCAAGAGTTGGAGACACATCACACACCGTGGGAAAGAAGGGCAAGAATTGGTGTGTGTTTTTGTGCATTTGTGCTTTATTTTCTATGCGTGTGCACAGTGTGCCTACCTCTGTAATCGTTGTATAATTGTGTGTCCTACATTACAGTTGCACGGAGTAACGCAAACAAATAAAGAGCTTCCTCAGATGCCTTGCCTGCCCCCCTCCTTCAATCATTATCCAGCATGCATGGCATTCCAGCTCACAGGAATGACAAGGAGATTGTTATTGTGCTCTCAGTGCTGCATATTTGCACTCTTCTCATCCACACATACACTCGTAAACACACACACACAGGCTTTTCAGAGCAGAGGCCCATTCTTGTTTCCAGTGATGAAGCCAAACAATCAATCTCCATTCACTATTTTTTGAGCGAGGGAGTACGAGAAAGAGATGGAACGAGAGGAAATCAGAGGAAATGGAGAGGAAGAGGAGAGAAAAGGAAAGACTGAGAGTCATGGAAAAGGAAAGAGAGGTGAAGGAATAGTGTGTGAAATCTAGAGGAAGAGTAAAGTCTTCACCCTCAGCAGGCCTGTCCTCACGCTGGAAACGGTCCTCTCCATCACACTGACCTCTTTGTTCCTCCCATCCTTCCATCCTTCTACCTCTGTCTATCATTTTGCCTCTTGCTAATGAGCCCTTTCTCTCTCTCCCTCTCTCTCTTTCTTTTCTCTTTCTCCCTCAGGTTCATGGGAAGTGTGTGTGCAGACACAACACTGCAGGTGATCACTGTGAGCGCTGCGCTCCTCTCTACAACGACCGACCATGGCAGCCCGCTGACGGATTGACAGGGGCTCCACACGAATGTCGGAGTGAGTCGGACAAACACACTCGCAGCTTTTAACTTACAGAAATGTTATATAATGTGCAGCCATCGTCACTAGTCCTCCTCTCATTTACCTTATTCATTGAGTGCCTTCAGCAAACCTGCTTCCCATAGACAAACCAGCAACGATTTCCTCCCTCTCACGTCTAGAGTGTAAGTGCAATGGACATGCTCAGAGCTGCCATTTTGATTGGTCGGCGTGGCGTGAGTCCGGCCAGCGTACCGGGGGCGTGTGTGACTGTCTGCACAACACCGAGGGACGTCAGTGTGAGAAATGCAAGCCCGGCTTCTACAGAGACCCCCACCGACCACAAACCGCCCCAGACTCCTGCAAACGTAAGATACACAAACACGACACTCACCAGTCGCTCATTACAGCAACAACAACATGGATGAGAAGCAGAGTGTGGCTTGTTATTGGCATTATTTGGTTATTTAAGTAAATATAAAGGTGCAAAAATACCATTGTGTAATATATTAGTATATTTCAGTCATTCTGAGGTGCAAAAAAATAAATCTCACATCAAGGTGTCTCCATCTTGAATTTCATCACACTGACCACATATTGTATAATGTAGTTAATGATCCTAGTCATCACTCCATGAGGCCTCCAGAAATGTTTATTTATATGAGATGACTTCAGGAATTTCATCAGTAAACATTAGGCGCAGCGTCACATTTCCATACCAGACTTTTTGGCAAACCATCACCCGTAAAACCCCACAACCCATGACATGTAGAACACACCGTAGAATGGCGTAAAGTATAATTAATCACAGCTAAGTGTTGACAAAGTGTTGCTGGCATGAATCACAACATTAACCTCATACACACCACACTGGCACAGCGCTCTCATTATCCCCAAGGAATGCTGGAGCACTGAGATCACAAGCCGGGGCGTGCTGGATAATGCTGATTCCTGATGGGCACCTGGCTCTCTGTGTGTGTGTGTGTGTGTGTGTGTGTGTTTGTGTGAGACAGCGTGCTCCATCCAGGGTTTACGCCATAGTTAATCATCAGATGGCGGCATTCCTACGTCTTGACTCAAAGCTCGACTCACAACCCCTGCTTGTCCATCTCGGCTTGTTTTGCAATGTTTCATGCGTGACTCAGAGCTCGAGTAGCTCCAGGGGTAATCATTGGTAGTAGATGTTACTAGATGTGTGAGGGTCCTCTCTGTGTCTATGTATGAGTACGGTGTGTGTGTGTGTGTGTGTTTGCGTGTGGGTGGGTTGAGCGGCTTGCTGCCCTCCGGTGATGAGACTAGTCTTAAGTAAACACAAGATAGTCATCCATAAACACGACAGTGGCTACATTCTCCCTCTGATTATCTCTCAGATTTGACCCAGTGAGCTCAGTCCTGAAGGTATGCTGGACTCACACATGATTACTCAAGTGTGTGTGTATGTGTGTGTGTGTTCTTTTACACACACTAGCATCTAATTGAATCCAAAACAACTGTCAAACAGCACCAGACCATTCAAAAACACCTAGGGGGAAGAATATGCCGGCTATCAGCCCAATTTTATCACTCAGAGTTTGGGTGTTGTCATGTTTTTGTTTTCTTTTTTCATATCGAGAGATCCACTGCAACAGACAGACAGAGGCTATACTGTGCATGTTGACAGTGACATGGCTCATTCATAGTCACTATCTGTTGTCAGTGCGGCCCAAGAACAGGCTGCATGTTCTCAAAGCCATCCTGAGAGTCTTCTCCATTATCTCATGTTGACTCTGCAGCTTTTGGATCTTGAACTATCTCTGCCATTGCTCCAACCTCCTTATGCCATCTCCAACATAAATCATCTTAGGCCTTAACCTGCATCCTCAGTCATCAGTTCACATAATGCATCCCCTAATGTGTCTCCAGTGACCACTTGTGATGGGATCCCACTCCCCCGACTCCATATGCAAATAAACGCATACATCATTTCCATTTGCAAAGACCAAATGCACGGGAAGAAGAACAGCACTGGACAAAACAGGAAACTTGAAGATGTTGGTGTGATCCAGGTAAACTACATCACTCAAGGTGTTTGTTGCACTCGTGATATCCTGCCTTTCTGGGTTTTTCGAAATGTTCAGACGTCATGGACAAAGCCATTAGAAAATAGAAATCAGATTGCATCTGTTGTGTATTACATCCACCCGAATCCATTTTGACTGTTGTTGTTGTTTTAGCGCGCAAATGAGAACATAATTTCTTTTACAGATAGGACATGAGTAGAGTAGCCGATGCTTCAGTGTGGCCACAAGGACACATTCAGGTACATACCCGTAAAACAATGTGGCCATTTGCGACCCAGAGCAATTGGCTCTCAATACACTTTCATACCTGTGCACCTGTCCTCTTGTGATCGGATCACCCAAGGCACATGTTAACGCTAGATGTGAACAGACTATTAGTGTGATTCTTGCCAGATTTTTGCTTGGAGACCATTAGCATCAATTCAGGATCTTATAAATGATGAAATGTGTTTGTATTTACTACCTGAGTAGAAGTAAATGCCTCATCCCACTGTTACTCTTCAGTGTTTTCCCCAGTGTTTTCTTCACGTGCCAATTTAAAAACAAAGGTTGGTTGTGCTGGCACCTCTTATAAGGTCACAGAAAATCCCAGGCATGGTTTAGTGGAGTTAAATTTCACTCATTGGGTTAGGTGTCCTGCATATTTTCTGTGCCTGAAAACTCACCACCAGTGGGGTAACTATAGAGGCAAGAAGGCAAATGATCGTCAGTGATGGCTGATTGATAGAAAAAAAAAAAGAAGCAGCAGCGACGGCATGCTCGGAGAACCCCTGAGACGAAGGTACAGCTTGTGAAATCCCACTGCAGCCACTCGCTGACAATGGAGGAATTTCCCTCCGTCTTGAGGAACATTTTTTTCATACCAGGCTCCGAGGGGCCCGGGAAAGAAAACACTCTTGTCAAGCTCCACGCAAGCTCGTACACACCAAAACACTTTAGCAGAGGGGAAAGTTACTGTGTGTGTGTGTGTGTGAGTGTGTGGTGTTTGTTATCATCTCTGGGTGTTTTCTGTGGTTGTTCAGGCAGGTGTCCTGTCATGTCTCAGCACACGCTCATAAAGTTTTCATTGTCAGAGCTCCTGCAGCTGACAGCTTTCTTATGATATGCGCACACAGACGCACATTTATCATTTACATATGTGAGTCCTTGTGTAGTGACCTCTTCAAATGCTCATAAATTCTCATGCAGATATGTAAACACACACGCTTACTCAACACATCGCCGCACATGTTTTGGCTTTACGTGGAACTGAGGTGGCGGTTTAATCTCTGTTAATTATTAACCTGCAGAGGCTGTTCACTAAACAATAGTACAGATAGGGCCTGAAACACACACACATACACACTCAAGGCTTTGTCTATAAATGAAGATCTTGTCTTGTAATATTTGGTGTATGTCCAGTACTTGTGTGTCTGTGTGAGGGTCTGTGTCAATAAAGCCTATGAATGTGATATCTTTATGATTTTATTGATACCGTGCTGTTTGGTCTCGTTATACGCGTTATCTTATCTTTGTGGTTCCTGGTAATTCATCTGATAAAGTGTCTGGTTTGAAGCTCAGGAACGTTGATGAGATATCGACCTTACTGGTCAAAAACGCATTTGTGGCGCATCTGGGATTGAAGAAGTCCACCGTGGGAAATGTGCTATTTCAGCGACTTTTTACTGGGGAATTTAAAACTGTAGCACTGCCTCTGTGCTTGTTTAAATACTTAAATACAGACATCAACCTACTGATGAAAAAGCACATATACACACAGGTATATATCACATCTCCATTCAGAAATCATCCGTGTGTAAATGCAGCATTAATTGTTAAAAAAAGAAGGTGGGAGGGCAGAGAGACAGGCCTCTGGGTTTACAGTAAGTACTTAGAGTCATTTACTGCCAGTCAGGCTTCAAGCATCATTAAACAGAAGAGAAATGGCTCCCAACAACAAACCCCTCTATGTTTCTCTCTCCTTGTCTTCTGCTTGTCCTTCACCCCCCGCCACACACACACACACACACCTCCCTCACCATCTGCCCCCAAGATAGGGACAGATTTATAGGGGAGGCAAGACACCTCCTCCTCCTGCAAGGCTCTGGACCTTAGTGCTCACAGCAGTGGAAAGACAGCAGACAGTAGTTTTCTAGGACTGTTAGTGGAAACGTGTGTGTGTGTGCAGTATATTGTTTTTGGAGGTTGTTTAAAGAACACCCTATCAGCACACAATTAGAGGGGACATGAGGGAGGGAGAAAGCCATGATAAGAAAAAGAGAGAGGCCTTTGTATTACGAGCTCCTGCAACAATACCAGACAGACAAATAGAACAACTGATGAATGATGAAATTCTAATTTATTTATTTGTCAGCTTAGAAAGACCTTTGGAATCTGCTCCACTTTTTATACATATTTTTCTTGTATTTGACTTTTCCTTGTTGGTGCTGGTGTGTCTCAAATTAAAACTACATTTTTCAGGGGTTGTCATGGTGAGACAGTGGTTTTAAGACCCAGAGCATTTAACAACACTGTCCCTGGTTTGATTTAAACCTTTGTCACATTTCATCTCTCTGTCTCTCAGTGTCTTTCCTGTTTTACTCTCTCTCACCCTGTCACAAAAAAGGGTGTAACTACTTCCATGAATTTTAGCTTTACTGAAGAGGATGAACATCTAGTGGTGCACATGTGTTCATGATTTCTTGATGTCAAAGTGCAACATTACCTCCACATCTAAATTCATTCTATCTTTTTGCTTTCCCAGCATGCAACTGTCACCCCTTGGGGTCCATGCCCTTCCACTTGGCTGACGGCTCACCCTGCGACCCCTCCAACGGAAACTGCATCTGCAAACCGGGAGTAGGTGGGGCCCACTGCGACAGGTGCATGGTGGGATACTGGGGTTTCCATGACTATGGCTGCCGTCCATGTGACTGTGCAGGAGACTGTGATCCATTCACTGGAGACTGTATGTTTGGGTGAGTAAAAAACGTTGTCTTTCCTGATACTAATTCCATATATACTAACAGTATACTAATATATCAATCTGAATCTGAAATCTTACAATACAGTCTCTCACCCTAGAGGCGACAATGATCAAAATCTAAACTGGACGCTTGGTGACTACTTACTGTGAAACACAAATAATACAACAGCTTCTTTTCTTTTAAACTATCTATTTCTCAACATTTTCAAGATGGTTTGCAATTGGTTAACAGTGTAAAATCATGTATCAAAGTTTGAAACTTTAACAGTTGAACTGATTCTGGTGTAATCACTAAAAGTTTGTTCTAAGGTTTGCTGTAAGAAGAAGATATTTTTGGCTTTGATCCTTTGATATTGGAGCTACAGCTGCTGAAACAAAATATACATCATCTGTGGACCATGAATATCCACAGAAAATATTAATGGAAACTTGATGGCACAAGGGGAAATTTAGATCTGACAGTGGTACCAAAATCATCAGGAATCCTCCTCTGGGGACAACGAATATCCAAACTATGTTTATATTCAATGGCCTTCCAACCTGTAGCTGCTTGAGATATCTATATTCACAGTGGTTGAATAAACAGTGGTGATTATTTATCATGTTTCTGAAGTGTGTGCGCTCCTCAGTCAGCAGCAGTATCAGGCTCATTGAATATTTGTTTAGTACAGATATACACTCCCACATTCCCGTGTGTGATAATGTTGTAATGTATGTGTGCAGCTCTGATCTGGACCTGTACAACTTAGAGGGAAACTCCAGTGAGCCGGTGAGGATCTTCAGAGCGGACGAACTCTTCTCTGCCCTCCACTACTCAGGTGAGATACAGGGACAGTGTGTGTGTTATTCATCGTCCTCCACAGTCCAGTGACCAAGCGTTAATGGTTAAGTAATGAAAGTCTTGATAGGGCCTTCGAAGGACATGGAACAAAGATGGATGTGTGTGTGTGTGTGTGTGTGGATAGTTTCCAAGTGTGCCTTCTCTTAGACCCCCCACCACCACCACCATGTAACTGCAGCTTTCATAGGCACATTCCTCTCTGGACACACACTCTATTCTTGCATTCTTAGGACGCCACATACAGTATATGAGACCACACACACATACACACAAACGCACACACACTCTCAACATCAGTCATGTTACAAATATTAAATCTGTGTCTTCTGTTGTTGTCCCCCTGCAGAGAAGTGTGAGTGCAAAGAGCAAGCGCTGACCAACAGCAAACTCTTCTGCACCATGAATTATGCATACGGTAAGAACTCATCACTTCATCAGCTGTGTTTCCCTACAAAGTTTTTTCAGGAAAGTTAAATTTTATGCACACTTTTAAGTTGCCCAGTGCATTTCTTTGTCTTCATTTATTTATTTATTTTTACCTTTTTCCCGTTTAACAATTAAAGTATATCTTGGTCTTAGAGGTCTGTATAGGTCCAACACTGTTGACTGAGCCTGATGCGAATGCAGCAAGTATTTGGTTGATATGGGTGCTAAAAAAATTAAACTGGGATCACACTGAACAAATTCAGCCTGAGACATAATTGAGGAATAGCGATGTGGTGCAAGGGATGTCCTACAATACTGACGAAAAGTTTAGCATATCAGAATTTCTAGCTCCTTCACGTTGTGCAATAGGATGACAGAATGACTCTTTCGGTTATATTGCTGCCTGTTGGTTTGGCATGCTCTTAACAGCATTTGACCCTCCTCCCTGATGACATGCAAGGACGTGAATGACAGCTGAGTCAGAGTCAAACTAGTGTTGTCAGTCTCCCGACCGAGACGCAGCTAGAATTTATGGTGCTATGATTGTGGTAATGTGATTATCTGAACCAAATTTCATGGCAATCACTTGTCAAAACATTTCACTCAAATGTCAACAATTACTGGATGGATTTTTACAATATATTGTACATTCATAGTCCCCCATGGTGGAGTGTGGACTCAAAGCGATGGCCAAACCACCTGCAGCATTCAGAGCAATGATTGATTTTGCTCCAGCCCCTCTGGGGAAAGCACACCTCATCTGAATTTAAGTCCAAACTGAAAAAAAATCATGATCAGATAAACTCCTTTTGAAGTTTGTCCAGCTACCAAACAGACACAAGTTAGCCTCTATAGTTCCATGTTCCAGCCTTCTTCAACAGACCCTATTAAGCTGTAGTTGGTTTTTACTTTGTACAGAAGACAATAAATCCTTTTCTTGCATATAAAACAACTGTATACCTCCTCTGGTGACAACAGAATGACGCCTGACAGAAAATGTGGCTACAACATTTAGTACATTTTACGTCTCTCTACCTGACTCTTAGTGCTGAAGGTGAAAGTGCTGTCGGCCCATGATAAGGGCTCCCACGCTGAGGTGGAGGTCAAAGTTCAGAAAGTGCTCAGTCAGAACACCAAGGTGAAGATACAGCGAGGTCGAGTCACCCTTTACCCCGAGTCATGGACTGCACGGGGCTGCACTTGCCCAATCCTCAACCCAGGTCAGACACATGCTCACACTCACAGTCTGTACACACTGTATTTTGTTTTGTCTCAATCCCAAATGCACCATCTTGATGTTAAAAGCAAAAACGTAAAGACCAGTAATTTTACATGTCGCCTCAAAGCTGATCAAGGTTTTGAAAATTTAACGTGCTGTCCCAAAGTAGAGTTTCCTTGACCTTTGACCTCCTTTGTTAGGGGTGGAGTACTTGGTGGCGGGACACACGGACCGTAAGCAGGGCCGCCTCCTGGTCAACATGAAGAGCTTCGTCAAGCCGTGGAAAGCCAGCTTGGGCCGTAAAGTCCTCACACTGCTCAAGAAAGACTGCAACTGGTAGAGAGATTGTTGAAACACTGGAGGACCGACGGATTCATGGACTGACAAGACTGTTTTTGATAAAACAAAGCCATGGATTCGTGTTTTTGCTCATCCTCCAGATGTGGAATATTGAATCACAGAGGATTTCAGGAGCAGCCCTGACAGACATTTGAAATCCCTCCATTCTCTGCTGTTGTCCAATGAGAGCCTAAAGCTAGTGGTGGACTTCACAGGCTAAAAGCACACAGGATGTAAATTTTGTCAAGACATATCTGTCACTCTTACATTCTCATGTAGGATTCAAGCAAACATCTCCTTTGCTGTTGCCGCTGCAGCACAAGAAATTAAGGAAGCCCCCTAGACCCACTGACATACATTAAAACACCCACAAAAAACTGAATTTCCTCCTCGCTGCAGCACTTTAGCCTAAGATGGACTGAGGGAATACGGACACACAAAGAGAGGAAGATTAAACACACACTCACCAATCTATAATCCCTCATATGGACTGTGGATGGAGTACACCCATTCCCTATGTGCTCCTTAATATGGTGGACACATACTCATAAAGGCAGCAGTGTGTGTGTGCTGCAGACATGATGTGCAAAGCACCCAGAGTGACGCTGAACAAGCCATACAAGCCACTACAGGTGGTTAAATCTTAGCCAGTCCAGGTGTGCCTGTGTTGAAATCAGAGTGAATGGGTTTTACCCCAAACGTGAATGTATTTGCCTGACTGTTTTTACAAATGTGTGTATGTGTGTGTGCATGTGAGCTAGAAAGAGTGGGTGTATGCAGCGGTATGCTACGAGCACAGTCCAGATTCAGTCCAGCTCTTAAGCTTTTCTTTAGGTTTGTATACACTCTCAAAAAAACAGCCGTTCCAATGTTTATGATACATTATGTACTGTATATTGAGTCATCTCATATTACACTCCACTGCTGAATTCAGAAAAAATCTTGTTATTCCTTCCTTTGTGCTTTTGTACAGTATTATTTGTATATATCTATATAAATATTATTGTTCATCTTTCTTCCTCTGTTTTGTTTTTTGTCCTTATGTGGTTCTATTCTTGGAGGTTTGGCCAGCAGTTCTGTTCAAAAAACATTAGCTGTTTGCTATTTATAGCTTAATTTTGGATTTCTCTTAATGTTGAAGCTGTGCACATGGAACTGCAGTCAGAGCGATACTCCTTCTGTAAAGAATTTGAATGGTGTTGTCTTTTTTAGCACTTTTCCAAAGACAAAAATGCAAATATAAATGTGCAAGAAATAGATTAACAGTTTCTGCTCTGCTCTAATGTGACCTTCCAATGTTACCACGTCCAGCTAACTATCTTCCTACGCACAGTAATAACACTAAAGTAGTGTTACTTCCAAGACCAGGGAGCACATCATTTGCTAACATTATTTTGTCTTGCCAGAGTTTAAGCTAATGTTAGCATCTCTCTGAGGCAACTCCAGCTTCACTTGTTGCCTGAGATAGTGTTAATATTTGCCCAAAAACATTGGTTAGTCCTCATCCTCAAATCTTTCTTTCTTGTAAGAGAAACATACAACAATAAACAATAAAGCATAAATTCTTTGTAGCCTGTCAAAGTTTGTTTTTCTATAGTAAGCTAGGTATCCAGACATGAAATAAGCAGGAACAAAACAATAGTCTGATTTTAAAATTTTGTCATTCTGTAGGTACTAATTGTAGCTAACTATGTTTAATCTGCAATACAAGATTATTTACACAAGGACTTTTGCCCTTGGACATGATACTAACATTAGCCTCAGTCTTTTAGCAAGACATTATGTATTTAGCCATCAATTGCATAGTTAAGACAGTTTTGCACAGTTCTGATTTTAAAAACATTTGCCCAGAGTCAGAGGTTTCAACCAACTCATGGAGCCAATGTTGTTTGTGAATTTCATTTTATTTAATATTAATTTTGGAGTTAACATTATTTAGTCTGCTGGCTGCAGTTGATAAAATCTCAGAATTTCAGCTGACAAAATTAACAGCACCAGCTGGAGATGAGAAGCTGCTTTTGACAACCTCTGTCTGAAATGAAGAATTATAGAGAGTCGCTCTTATTGTTAGTAAACTGCAAATGTGTCACAAATGTGATCCATGGGAATGAAACAAACATATGATCTAGGCACACAGAGATGTTGCCACAATCATACAGGTTGTAAATAAACCAGAATTAAAACCAGATTATCATTTAATACCAGGGAGTTTGTTTACAACCTGCATGATCGTCTGACTGACTGAGTTTCTTGCGCTGTCTGACTGCTTTTTAGTGACTATCCCAGATCTCAGCAATTGAATTGGCGAGTACAATCGTATTATTTCTGACTGACGTACAAAACCATGAAAATAATACCAAAGTTGTAATAAACAAGACTTATCCTTTAATAGCTTGCTATCTTTCCTTGACATTGAAACCTTGTCGCAGAGCAGACACACTCACATAAACACCAACTCTCAACAACAGCTGATATAACCGTCCAGGCCTTGAAATACTTTGCATAAATTGGACAAAAATATCCTTATCACCCTGCTCTCTTTCTCATACACACACCTCCCATTCCTCTCTGTGTGTCCCTTCAGATTAAGTCATCCATCACTCTCCTTCCCAAAACACTCTCCCCTACATTCACACAGCGCCACAGAATGTAGACCATAACAGAGAGGCCAGGGCGAGCGCACACACTCTGTTTGGGTTTAGGCAGAGTGCGTGTTTTCCACCTCCTCCTCGCCGGCTCGCTGTGACGTGGTTGGCCGAGAGGTGTGGACACATTCCTGGCGCATCGAGCGGTGCTCCGCGGCAGTCCAGGTCAGAGGTTGCTCACCTATCTGCCGGCCTCACCTAACTGAGGAGAGGTGAGCGGGAGTGGATGTTTTCTCACAGCCGAGGCCGGATAGCCTCTTGTACCCACGTTTCCTCATTCATGGCCCATTCACAGATTTGTGGCACAGGGGTCACAGCTCCACCTCATTTCTGCCAAGCCGTTTCCAGACAGCAGGGGAAAGGGTGAACGAGTGCAAATGGGAAGAGGAATGTGACTGGAAGGAATGCTTCAGTGGCCAGGGGAGGAAAGTAACTAAATACATTTACTCAAGTATTGTACTTGTATTCAGCTTGAATATGTCATGCTACTTCAATCAATTCAGTG
This sequence comes from Lates calcarifer, assembly GCF_001640805.2. Lineage (NCBI taxonomy): Eukaryota > Metazoa > Chordata > Actinopteri > Centropomidae > Lates > Lates calcarifer. The sequence continues at coordinate 10,874,120 of NC_066850.1, forward strand.
GTTCCCAAACTCTTATAAAAAAGCAGTGTCTAGTTGGACCTCCTTGTCATATTTAAGATGTTTAAACCCAAAACCCAAATTTCAAGAAAATCAGCAAAAGAAAATGGATGATGTAGGATTATGCAAAAAGTGCTGAACTGACTTGCACCAAACTTGATAAAGGGATGGAGCATGAGCCAGGGAAGAACCCATTAAATTTTGGTGCAGACTTGGTCAAAGGGGCAGAGTGAGAGACAGATAAATCATATATGTTATCAGGCTACTTCCTTTTTCCTTTTATTTTTCTATTATAAGAGCTAGACAGATGTGTATAGGATTTTTTGGTCTTGGCAGAGATATGTGCTCTACTGAATGGGATTCAGGTTTAATCTTCTGCATCCAATTTTATGCACACACTGAAAATGTGCCTGGATGGAAACACTCTTTCTGAATCATTGGGGCCAAATTATCAAATATTTCACAAAAACCCCACAAAGATTAGAAAAAAAGAAAATACATTTGTGTAGCTGAGCTTTATTTTTCTTCTTTCCTGCCTCATTAATCATCCAACAATCCCTCATTTTTTCTTATGACCCACTGTAGGTGGCCCTACCCCTGGGCTGGGAACCAGTGAATTAATTAACTATATAGAGAGTAACTCCACCTCGAGTAGCTACAACAGCAAAATGCTGCTTACACATCAATGCATCAGTAGAGTGGGTATGAGCAGTAGGTAGAATTTTAAATGGACCTTTACTGTGGATCAGTGGAATACATTTACCTCCAGGGTGGGTGGGGATGGAGGTGTTTAATGTGGTGGGAAATGGCCTCAAAGTGTAGATGCAACGTGGAGCCACAAATACAAACACATGCACTGCTGCAGTTGAACCACTGACCTATGGACCTCCTGTCTCTCTCTCTCTCTCTCTCACTCCCTCTCTCTCCCTCTTGCTCACTCGCTCATTGTCCTCAGATTGACTGGCCATTCTCAGCCTGTGATGGAGATGTCCTGTGGGGGGTTGTATGGTGTGGGAAACTAGTTGATGAATGAGTGTTTGGCATGCTTGCACAGATGCATAGTTTGCTCCAGTATAGTCTATGTGTGTGTATTATTGTAGTAATGGCGAATGCATGCATGTGTGTATATGAGTGTGTGTGCGTGCCTGTATGAACACAATGCTCCACTTGTGTTGCTATAGAATAGAGTTATGGCCTTTGTCCTATCAGCATTCTTGTGTTGCTATTGGCCCCGGAGCGCATGGCAGCTCCTGCAGGCTCAGGGACAATAACTCCCCCACCCTCCCCTCCTCTTGCTGGGAGTCACAATGCCCCTCTTCGGCAGCACCCATCACCCTGAGACAGACACTCCGAAACTGGTTTGCTACTAGTGTCACACAGGAACCAGCACCCAGAGGTCCTGGACTGGGCTGCAGTCTGGTAGTGCCATTAAAACCTGCATAAAGTCCACTTAGTAAGAACTAGACTTGACCTTATGAACAGCTCCTGAGGAGGGAAATGAAGGCAGAAAATATACTTCTTTGCAGTACAGTGAGAGGAAGCGTGCACTGGATAAGTGAGTCATGTGGTCAGTGTTATCCCATCAGCTGTGATTCACTTACAGAGGAAATGAGAAGATTGAGACATAGGAGGCCAGAATGAAACTCCTTCACTGGAGTCCTTCAGCTTCCTAACATCCAGCTCTGTCCTCAGACGCTATCCATGCTCTTTGGTTTTACTTTAATTGCACATGAAAACACGCATACAGACACACACACACGTGCATGCAGACACGCATCAGGAATGTTTTTCTACCTGAGGAGCATCAGAGCAAGCCAGAACAGGGAGGACCATGTTGACATAGCAGAGTGATTGAGACGCTACTGCTGATTATTATACAGCCATGCAAACAACGACCTGATGTCATCGGGTCATTATGAACGAACCCACACATCAATGAGACAACAGACAGTTTGGCTGAACAAAAACAGTCTCACGACAAGTCGAGACACTCTTTAAGAAACAGATTTAAACATCAGAAGCTGTCAAGTATCCAACGTTAACATTCAGCCGAGCCCCAGCAGAGCAGGGCAGGCTGAAAAATCTTAAAGAGGAGAAATTGCAGGAGATGTGTTTGTTTACAGGCTGTAAAGCATTTCCTCTGGCTGCACCAGCACCTGTGTTTTCACCCGCCACAAAACCAACACCGTATCCAGCTGCGTTAACACCACCGTGAAACCACCGGAATGGCTTCCTTTCACTGAAATTATCAACCTCTTTTCAGTGGCAAAGCTGCATGTTTCTTATGTGTGAGTTTAGGAATTTCTATCCATGTAAGACCTGGGTTTTCCTCTCTTCAGAATAAAACTCTTCCTCACTTGAGGATTTTGTTACGATTATGTGTAATTTTTTTTTTCAGTATCTCATGAGTAAACACGTCCATCTTTGTAATCAGATACCACTGTTGTTGCATTTATGTGTCTTGTTCAGTCATGAAAAAATGTATTAAAACAAACCATTGTTGCTGCTGCCCTAAACATAACATTGGGTGCCAGGAGATGTACCAGACGTCACATGTTTAAACCAGCAAATGTTAAAGGAATAGCTCAACATTCTGTGTATCTGCTATCTTGTAAGAGTAATATGAGAGGATGGATACCACTCACATTTCTATATGGTGAATATAAAGCTGCAAAGGTAACACAATCCACTTCTCAATACCTTCAAGGCTCTACTGAAGTTAGTATTCTAACTGGCTAGCCAACCAGCTAGCCCTGTTCTGATAGTGACTCACTGTAGTGTCCAGACTGCCCTGAAGTATCACTGCTCAGAGGGCATATTATATCCTCTGCTGGTGTAAATACAACAATGGCTGAAACACTTGTTATGCAACCATTACCACCACCAAACTTACAAATAGTCCCTTTGCAGCTGCATGGTTCAGAGCTGAGCAGGTAGTAGCTGTACACTAGGTTTTTACAAATGTTGATAAGAAAAGTGGCATTGAACCATACAGTAAATATGCCATAAAACCAAAACAATAAGCTAAAAGAAGCACCAACACAAGGTCAGGCTGCAAGGTTGAGATATAACTCTCTGGATAAATCCAAACAAGCAACACTCTAGGTCATTTGATTCAATCTTAAAATGAAAAGTAGTGATTAATGCAGCTTTCCTGAATCAACATGAGGTCCTCTCAAGTACAGTAACAGAAAAATGTGTGTGTTTATGAGTGAGAGAGAACGCAGATGAAAAGAGAGGGAGGGTTAGCATGTGTGGACATGAAGGAGGGAAAGGCCCGGGGACATGGAGGGAGAAAAACATTAGGGGTGATTCACAGGCATCGCATGGCACATCAACACATACCTCTTTCTCTAAGTCACACACAAATGCCCCTTAATCTCTCTCACACACGTCTCTGGTCCATTGCCATAAACACAGTCGCATAAAAACACACACCTACTACCACACTAACTCGCCATACCCCCAACACCCCCCACCCTGTTCAGTGGGGGTTTAAGGAGGCTTGTATGGATCAGTTCCCCACTAATCAGTACATGAGAGGGATTCTTCACATGCAGTCAGGGTGTGTGTGTTGAGATGAAAAGTCTTCCTTCAGGCAACAATTTCCTGAATGAAAGTCTACTCCTCCCTTTGTCCTCTTTTAGAGACATTAACCTAATGTGAAATTACTGTCATGTTTATATAGGGATTTATAATGTGTTACAATAACAACACTTCCCTGTTTCTTCTCCTGTACATACATAAATGAGACATTTTCTCATGTAACTTGCATTTAACTGTTAAATTCTTACCTATTATTGTTGATGATGTTGGAGTTGAGACTTCAATCCCCACAGCACAGTTAAGTGTTGTTTTCATATAAAAACACCAGCTTTGACTGATAAGATCTACACAGTGAGTGCCACCAGCCCCCATTAACCAGCATAAAGTGCTACACTCACATCCCACACCAGCACACAAGACTTTTAAAATACCTAGTTTCCTAAACCTCAGGGACACAGGGCAACAGACACACACACACATTTGCAATCCATAAAAATAGAAAAGAAGGGGCTTAAAGAAAAATTGCATGATCACATTACCTGAAATGGACAGCTGCAGATGGAGTGAGAAGGAGGTAGTAATAGAGGTAACTACAATTAAAATATTTCACTTAGTACTGATATAGTGATATAGTTTTGGATCCCTCAATCATTACAAAATATGAATGTAAAAGAAATGAAAAAGAATAGGTTCAAACAATGGATACAGAGGGGTATTATAACAGTGAGCCTGTTAATGCACAGGAGAAAATCCAAAGTTTTAAAGAACAAATGTGATCTTAAGATCTTGAGAGGCAAGTCAAAGATTATTTCAAGAAAAAGTTAAAACCATATTTAAAAGTGGCTGTGACTCTGTATCGCATGTAAAAACATTTTTGGTAGAGTGGTTTCAGTGTTTTGCTGAGGTTTGGTGATGAGCAGAGGAACCTCCACACTGTTTAATCTGAAAAACGTTAGAGTAAGTGAATAATCAAACATACAAATGCAAATGTGCCAAAAGTAAAAAGTAATGTGCGAGGCAGAGTCACAGTGTGGACAAAAGTGCAGAAATGGAATCATGCAAAGTAGATCAGCAGTAAATTAACAGTAATGTACTATGATAAACTGAATGAAAAGTGTAATGTGTCAACTGTGAATTAACAGTAGTTTAACAGCAGAGTACTGATGAATGTGTGTAACTGTGTATTAAAGATAAGTGGGAATGAGAACCCAACACAAAAATATTCAAAGACGTAGAATATAGATAAGGTTCAACAGACATCCTTACTTTTAAGACTAACAGTAGATTTTCATCTACGCAATTGAACAGTTTTACAGTCTCACTGGAGGCTGTGTGATGAGGAAAAATGCTGATCACACTTGCATATTGTGGGAATGTCTGAAAATGAGAAAATATTGGAGATGATGTATGAGTAGAGTTGAAAATGATATTAGGTTATTAATTACTTATCATATGGCTAGTGCTATATTTAGGTAACCTGACCTGGGATACCATGGCTCATCTCTCATCTAGTAGCAGCAACTAAGAAGGTAAATCACTGGGGTTTCTGAGGAGTATTTTCCCATTCTGTTAGACATAGGATTTACTAAATCAGCTGTTATGGATTAGATTTTTTCAACAAGTGGGTAAATACTGTAATGGTTTGTCAATTGTGTTTGTGGTAATAGAATCATTGGGGTAATGCTTGAGTGTGAATGGTGCAACACTCCCCTCTAGTGGTATTAAATTGTACTGCTTCTATTTCATTATCAGAGAAAGGCAGTGATTTTGTATGGTCCCTGTGAGTACTACACCAGTGGTGGACTGTAACTAAGTAATTTTACGCAAGGACTGTACTAGCAGCAGGATGGTGCATGTTGGGCTGTCTCAAAATAAACCACAATGCCCATGTTTATTGTAACAAAGGAACAGGAGTGCAAAGGTGAGGCTCGCTGATGTGTTTTTAATAGTCTCTGGTTATAATAGTTCTATGGTACAGAGGAATAAGATACACAAGCAGTACTTTTGATTGTTATTCATTGTTATTAGTCACTGTTGTTATTTGTTGGGTCAGTTCTTGTTAATTCTTTTTACGAGATTTATTTACAGCAAGAAAATGTAGAATATAACCAGCTTTATTCTTGTATTGGGTTAAGAGTATTTCCTCCTCCACTGTCCTACACGCAATAAACTAACTGTACTACTCGTAGTACTGCAGCTGACATGAATACTAAACACATGATAAATCACTTTAACTACAGTGAAACTACTACCGAAGTAATACTGAATACTAATAATACCAATAAGATAATAATACAAATTCTTTATTACAATGTTGTCATAATATAAATAAATATATTAATCAACCACAACAACAACAACAGCTACGTCACGTATCGAGGACGCGCTCGAGCCAACACCACGCGACAGGGACTGACAAGATGGCGATCATATTAGAAACAGAGGAGTTACTGCCGTGAAGGAGAGGCTCGGTACGGTGTTTTCTTTTTATACGGAGGTTTTCCTAACACACATGTAACAGTGTAGATGATGGCACATTCATTCTCGTTTGATCAACCCCGGCAGATTGGGTTTTTTCGGAAGCCGAGCCTGGCTCCGGGACCCGACCTCCGGCTAACGCACGAACTTGTTAGGATTATCGGTGTTAGCGTTGCTGGCTAATGCTAGCTAGCATGCTAGGCTAACGCTAGCTAGGGCTCTCTCAATTTAATAAATACAAAAAAAAATCAGTAGAGCCAGCATTGGCGGCGCTTGCTGGTGTATGCTCTACTTGTAGTTGTAAGCTAGATCAGACATTTATTTTATGTGTTTTTTACGATGTTCTATATTTTCTTTGTGTTTGATTTCAGTATTTTGTAATCGCAACTCCTTATAGCTGTATCAATTACACGTTAGCCATAGCTTGCTAACCTTAGCTGTGGAGAGGAGCTTTAAAGTTGAGCCGTTTCGACAAACCTTATCATGTGTCTCGTTTTGCAGATTTAATAAACAGCTCCACCGGCTGTGGGTGTTTTGTTGTGGCTTATTTACTCCGTTAACCTGAGGCTGTGTGGTGTACAGCCACTTGAGTCCATGCAGTCACAAGGACAAACCAGGTAAAGCGCGCTAAACTGCTGATAAAACTTTAGTGACATTACAAACTCTGGAGCAACTTTCCACAGAGCCTTCGTAGTGTTTGCTCTATTAGCCGCCGCCCTTTCTTTCATATTAAGTCTGTGGCATTGTTCCTAAAGCTGTGTGGTGATTATTGCAACTTATCATGTGGCTAATCCTTACTGAAGTTGCTGGCTAGAGTGACAGCAAAGTACCACGTTAATGTATGTTTACTGCTTATCGTGATACCACCTAAAGGTTCAGTGTTAAAGGATTTCATGCTCTATGATTCAGCAAGACGTGTGGTTAGATCAACTCAACGGGGTCTGTCTTGGATCCGTGACAACACAGAGATTTTATTTATATCACAGTGGTTGCAGCTCAATCTGATCAACACTTATTTAATAAACACGCCCACTCCCCCAATATAACTGGTAAACAAACGCCTACTTTGGCCTGATCGCTTTGAGTCCGGCTTGTTTTGCTTTCTAAACATGTCAACTGAAATGAAGGGATAATACAGCTAATATAAACAGTTCTACCTAGACATTTCTTAGGTTAGATACCTCATGTTTCCTTATTCTTGTGTCTTTCCTGTATTTCAATGTCTCCATCACTTGCCTTCTTTGTTATCTAAGCCATTTTCTATCAATTTTCTTTCCTTGAGTTCCCCTCTTTCATTATTCCGGCAAAGGTAGACCTGTACCCACACAAAAGGCGCACCACTTTACAAGCTCAGTCCCCCTTTTGTTGGATAATCTTACTTCTCTGACCTCAGTGTGGGAGGGTTGATAGGGCTCAGCCCACTCAAGGATCCCCACTTTGTCAGCTGAGGTGCACCAACCCCCAGGGATTTGAAAAGAAGCCAAAGGACACAGCGTGGAGACTTATTGTTGGTTTCGGGGTTGTGTTTAGTTGTTATTCTGTCTTTGAAAGTACAACCTCTGCAATTAAGTGTTTTTGGATAAGAAAATAACTCATCATGGCTCATTAGGAGGCAAATCCTGGAGCTTCTGTGCTGCGTATTAGCTGTCCATCACATAAGTAGAGAGAAGAAAATGTAAAATCATATCCCTGTAAAATCATCCTGGCTACTGTCACTGCTCACACCACACTTTTTTCTTTGTGAATATTTCTGAAAGAGATTTGTTGTGTTGATGTTTTCACATCCAGGTTTAACAGTCCATGTTAACTTAAACACCTTTCTGCTTTTGAGTGTAAGTGTCTGGCAACACTCAATACAGTCATGTTTATCAGCCAGTTATTTTACTGTCGGCCCATGTTACTGTTGCGAAATACTGAAGCTTGCTTTCCAACTGGCAGTTTGCCACAGTTTGTGTGTGTAGCTATGGCCTCATAAAACAGAGTCATTGGAGGTCAGATGTGGTGACTTTGAGATAATAATTTTATTGTGTGGTTTGATATGTCTCAAGAAAAAGAACAGGATGTCGTTATGATATAAAAAACACAGAATGTGCTTTTCTTCAAGTTTCTGTTTGGCTATGCGTTAGTTCAGTTTCCCTGTACCTGCTTTCTTATTCCATCTATTCATCTTGACTGACTAGATCTGTTCTCTCTCCTGTAGACACCACGATGCCCTGGGAGGGTCCCATTTCTCATCTCGCCATGGTCACCATGGTGATATGAAGCCAGTGTGAAACACTGACACACACACACAGACTCACACACAGACGGTCAGTTATTGACTGACACAGCCAGCCAGCTCGGCAGGCAGGAGTGTGTAATGGACAGGTGTAAGCATGTGGGGCGGCTGCGGCTGGCCCCAGACCACTCCATCCTCAACCCCCAGAAGTGGCACTGCGTCGACTGCAACACCACTGAGTCTATATGGGCCTGTCTGGGCTGTGCTCATGTGGCTTGCGGGCGCTACATCGAGGAACATGCTTTGCAACACTTTCAGCAGCAGCGCCACCCATTGGCTATGGAGGTTAATGAACTTTATGTTTTTTGTTACTTGTGTGATGACTATGTCCTGAATGATAATGCCACCGGAGACCTCAAGCTACTTCGTAGTACGCTCAGTGCCATTCAGAGCCAGCGCTATGAGGTTACCACCCGCAGTGGGCGCACCCTCCGCTCTGCCAGTGTCGCCCCTGATGCCCTCATGCCATCCGGTGCCCGTGAGCTGCAGCTGAGGGACGAGGACAGGATGTTTACTGCTCTTTGGCATCGCCGCAGGGCGCTTATGGGACGTGTCTTTCGCTTTTGGTTTGGACTGACTGAATGTGGACAGAAGAGGGAGGAGGAAGAGAGGAAGAGGGAGGAGGAGGAGGAGCAGAAAAGGGAGGCGAGGGAAAGGAGGCGGGCTCTAAAGAGGCAGCTACAGGAGGAGCTGGAGAATGCTCCTCTGAGGAAGAGTCGCCGTTTACGCCGGAAGAGCCAGAGAGTCGCAGATGCGGCAGTCACAATGCCATCTCGGAGGGCACGCAACAAGACGAAAACTCCTGTGACCCCGACTCTCACCCGCAGGCCACGGACTCAAAGCCCTGCTGCTGCTACCCCCAAAAAAGCTAGACGGACGAAAAAGGTCCAACCAACTCCCAAGGTCCAAAGCCGTTCTACCACCAAATCTAAACCCAAAACTCCCTCAGCAACCCCCCGTACTGCTCAGACACCTGTCCGCCGCAAGCAGAGTACCAAACAGGGCGGCTCACCATTTAAGCGGCGTCCCACAGTCACTCCTGGAGTGACAGGCCTGAGGAATTTAGGCAACACCTGTTATATGAACTCCATCCTGCAGGTACTGAGTCACCTGCACGTCTTCAGGGAGTGCTTCCTGCGCCTGGACTTGACCCAGGCACTGGAGCTACTGGCATCTGCCGTCCACGGCCAACTGGCAGGGAAGGCCTCGTCCCATTCCCCCCTCTCCCAGAGGAAGGGACTTCAGACCAGCTCAGGCTCTGGGGCAGGGCTAAGCGGCGGGGCATCACGGGCCCGCAGCATGGAGCTGATACAACCCAAAGAGCCCAGCTCAAAGCACATTTCTCTTTGCCATGAGCTGCACACCTTGTTCCAGGTCATGTGGTCTGGCAAGTGGGCGCTGGTATCGCCTTTTGCCATGCTCCACTCAGTGTGGCAGCTGATCCCGGCGTTCAGGGGCTACGCTCAGCAGGACGCTCAGGAGTTCCTGTGTGAGCTGCTGGACAAGGTGCAGCACGAGCTGGAGAGCACCGGCAAGCACACAACCACTGCAGGAGTCCCACAGACACAGAAACGACTCATCAAGCAGGTGCTCAGTGTGGTCAACACCATCTTTCATGGCCAGCTTCTCAGCCAGGTATGACACACACACACCTGTAATCACCTTTACTTAACAACCACTGAGTAACTTAGCAGTCATCATAAGCTTCATCTGACTCACTAATGCATGCACACATTCACCCACTCAGCTCTGCCCACACACCCACTGGCTGCACTGATCATCCAACAGCCATGATGAGGTTTGGCTGAACTGTATCACTTTAATTCATAATTCAGATCAAATTGAATTTATCACTTCAAATCCTTAAGTGGAGGTTCAGCTTCTAGCACTGACATGAATCTTAAAACCTGAGTAGATTTAAGATTTTAAGATCTGATTTCACGCTGTTGGTTGTGGTTTTATTGCCTATTTTTACAAATTCTTTCACAAACTTTTGCTTGCTGATCATTGCTCAAATCAGTTGCACCTGTGCTCTTTGTGTTTTTTCAACCTACTGACTAAAAAACATCCTTTTAGTCAGAAACCCATGTTTTTTCTTTTTTCTTGTGTGATGTCTCAGCTGTCGTGGCGTAGTCTCCAAGTGAAAGTGTAACAGTGGCCAAGAACAGGTGCCAAAGGTGTTATTGTGGTGTTATTGATCTCGTGGCTCTGCACTTACTGACACAGGATCTGGACTCATTGACACGAATCTATACAATCACAGGTTCTGCCAAAGTTCAGCATCATTACAGAGTGACTGATAGAAGAGGCCGTGGGGAGTGTGGAGTGTGAGGACAAGAGATTAGTGTCTACTTGTGGAGGCTGAGCACACACTGCGACACCTGCTCATGCTGAATAAAGGGGCTGTGTGTCTGCAAGGGTTTTAGGGTATCTCAGCCCAGTGGCTGTTAAACTACAGCACCAACTCTTGACTGTTTTTGCCCTCTGTCAATGGCAGTGACCACTATAATTGTGTGTAGTATGAAGTTTGTGATGTATATGTAAATAAAGTAAATCACCACTTTGTCTTTTTAAAGTTATGTGACCATATAAAAAGACAGGACCAAGGCAGTTACAGGACAAATACAGTATTTAGACAGACATTAGATTAAATCTACAATATACTACTACACCCATCTTTTTTGACCTGCTCATCTCGTTATTTTCCTCACTCTCGCCTACAGGTGACGTGCCTGGCGTGCGACCATCGCTCCAACACTGTGGAGCCTTTCTGGGATCTGTCTCTGGAGTTCCCTGAGCGGTATCACAGTAATAGCAGGGAGTCAGCCGCGCAGGCTTCGTGCCACTTAACGGAAATGCTGGCCAAGTTCACAGAGACTGAAGCGCTGGAGGGAAACATCTATGCCTGCGACCAGTGTAACTGTGAGTTCAATAATGTAAACACGTGCACACACACTTAACTTTGGAGGTTTATCTCTGATATTTCACGCGGATATAAACAAAAGGGACATCTGGGACTAGTATAAATCTCAAATTGTGGCGAGGTCTGTCATTTCTGTTCCTTCCCCACTTTCAGTTGTTGCATTTAGCCAGTAAAACAGGTTCTACTGCTGTTTTAATGCAAAAAAGTGATAATTATATTCTCATTGAAGTCCACTTGAAACAGCAAATAATTTGCCCAAAATGTTACTTTAAATGTTCAACTTCCTGGACACTTATTAAGCCAGCTTGGAGAGGAAAAAATTGAAGCGGACATTGAAAGAATATTGGTTTGGCCTTTCTGTCTAATTACAGGGTGTTAGAGTGAATTCACAGTGACGATAGAAAAGAGAACAAAGGGGTAGAATATCTTAAAGGTTGCTCTTGAGTGTAGCACATCATGATTGCTTGGAGGACTTGAAACAGTGTGGAAAAAAAATTGGTGTAACATCATCAAGTAAATAGCCAACTTGTTGGGTGCTGAATTAAATTATAGCCACCTCTTTTTTTATTATTGTTAAGCTTTTTACCTTTTAATGATAGAGGTATGCAGCTAATGGACTTGGCTGGAAACCTGCCTGGAAACAGTGGTCATTGCAGTTACGTGGCATGTGTCTTAAGCATTAGGCTATGCAGATGTCTCTTATTTTTAATGGTGCAGTTGTAATGCCAGACTCAAAGCAGTAAGTCATATGCACAGAGATAATGACGCATTGTCATTCATATGCGCTGAGCACGCCACATGCAGAAAGGCTGGATGATGTGGAACATGATTAGACTAAGTTATGTCCAGTAGTGTTCTGATAATCTGACTGAAATCAGTGATTAACTTGTTTAATTTAAATAAATCAGATCTGGCCAGTGAGTAATCTGGCAGCTTTTGTTGGATTTTGATCCAAAAAATGAAGGCTGCGTTAATGTGGTATGTGTCTGGATAATCAACCAAGATAGGTGTTAATAAAGGCCGATAATATTGATTTAAAACTGTGCAAGTCATAATCTGTATATAGGGAACAGGAATAGATGTTATGTATTTTTTTCTTTTATTATTTTTCCTCTAATATACTTCAGTACAGCTTCTCAGATCTGCTGTTTCACCCTCTCAAATGTTGTGCAACATTAACATTTTCGTGTAAAATGGGAGTTTTTTCTGCTGATCTCGACAGCTTACATAGCCACTGGTCACAAAAATGCAGCAAAGCTGAGGCGACACTCGCTGTAGTGGTGTTTGTGTTGCGTGTTAAAACCTCACCTCTTGTGTGCAGCTGCTCGACGGCGGACCTCCTCCAAACCAGTTATCCTGACCGAAGCACAGAAACAGCTGATGGTCCACAAACTGCCTCAGGTCCTGCGGCTTCACCTCAAACGCTTCAGGTAAGAAGACGTTACACCAGAGTCAATTTGTCTGTCTGGCTTGTTCAATTAAATACAGCTTCTTTTTTTAATCAAAACAAAACACTGATAATAACAAACTTTGGGGAAGTTTTTATATGAAAAATGATGCTGGATCATAAAAGCCTAAATCCTACCAGCTGCCATGTGAGTAGTTGAATAAACAACATAAATTGTGTGATTAATGCTTAATGTGTTTGTTTTAGTTTAGATGAATCTGTTCTTAAAACTGCTCCCTTGTTCTCCCCTGTCAGAAAAATAGGAAATGAAACAGTCTGTTGCCAAACATTTGTGCCAAGTAGCTTTTATCATCTGAGAGATGACATGAAATGAATTTTCCATTTGGAAAAGTACAGCATAAAGACAGGCGCACAGCAGAAAATAGATTTGAAATTGAAAGACTGAAGGTAGACCACAAAAACAAACCCCACGAACTGACAAACTGTCTGAACAACAGGCTTAAACAAGGCAAAACAGTTTTTAGAAAGGTTCACGTTTCTTACCTTTCTTAATTTGCATGCTACGATGTCTTCAGGTGGTCTGGGCGGAACCACCGGGAGAAGATCGGAGTCCACGTCAGCTTTGACCAGCTTCTCAACATGGAGCCCTACTGCTGCCGGGAGCCCTCGCCCAAAGTTGTGCCCTGCTCCAGTCCCAGCAGCCCCAGCTCTCCTGGCTCACCGCGCCCCAAGCACTTCCTGTACGAACTCTCCGCCGTGGTGATGCATCATGGGAAAGGCTTCGGCTCTGGCCACTACACTGCCTACTGCTACAACACAGAAGGAGGTAAGTAAAGAACACAGCGGGATGTAACCTAGGTTGGTTTTTGGTGGCTTGTGCTTCTGTTCATTTTATGACATCCATGTCTGCTCTTGGTTTGTCATCTGAACTGCAGTGTTTTTGGCAGCTGACTCTCAGGCTACAGAAGTACTACAGCAACAGAGACTGAGTTATCTTTATTTTTAGTCCCTAATCGGGGTCAAGCTCCAGGGACAGTGGTACCTACTATTCTTATAATTCAGAGCAACAGAAGCTCGTTATGATTAAACTAGTTTACTAGTCCAGTTATTGAGGATTCCCCTTCATTGATTGATACTGACTTGCTTCAAATTGAATACTTTTTTCCTCCACCTCTCCCACAGGCTTCTGGGTTCACTGTAATGACTCTAAGCTGAATGTGTGTTCAGTGGAGGAGGTGTGCCGAGCTCAGGCCTACATCCTCTTCTACACACAGCGAGTAACTCAGGACAAAGACCGGCCGCTATAGGACCACAATCCCCACCCACCACCCCTTCTCCTCCTCCTCCTCCTCCTCCTCCTCCTCCTCCTCCTCCTCCGCTGCAGCCTGACCACTCAGCGAGACGATATCAGCACAGCCCCACTTATCGCTCTTTCTCTCTTCCCTCTCTGTCTTTGGGCATTTTATATCCTGGGAGGATGGGTCTTTTTAAGTCTATTTTTCTAAATAAGGAAAAGAAAACAGAGAGAAAGGACTCCTTTTTAAAACCTGGTTCTGCTTTGTGAACTTCTTGTATATGGTGTTTATATGTAGGTATTTTCTGAAAAAATGGTGATGTTTGTGTTTTGTGTACAGTTGTATTTTTTATTATAAAGAAGAGTATCAGCCAAGATGTGTCTCAGTAGCAGCCAACAGACTCTGGCTGGGCATGACTACATACATACAAGTGTCCTCTACAGGTCATACAGGTGTATTCACGTGTCTGCCTACCTGCGTTGGTGGCTTGTTGATTGTAAATGCTGTTCGTTTGTTTAAATCAACTGAAATGTTTCTCAGTCACTTTAGATAGTCAACACAGAACTGGATGTAGGGTTGTACAATGTTATTCACTCACAAGAAATGGCCTCCCTGTGTTCTAGACAGGAAAGTTTTGATAGATGTAAACAGAGTGACTGTATTTAACCAGTTTCCTGCCAGAAATGCACTAATTACTGCAGAACAGATTGTCAGCATTGTTTTTTACTCAGACTCAGTGTTGGTACGTAGTTAAAGATCTGTACACAAGCAGGACAGGAAGTTTATTTTTCACTCTGAAGTACTCCTGGGTCTGTCAGGAAAAAAAATGGCAGACCTGAAGCCAAAGCCTTGGGGGGAATGTTTGGAAAAACCTCTCAGCATTTCCAAAACGGTTCAGCGTTTTTTTTTTTTTTCCTCCTTCCTTTTAAGACTGATTGGGGGGGGGGGGGGGGGGGAGTTTCCAAAGGGATAATTTTTTGGCTAAATGCTGCCACCTTTCTACTCCAGAATGTAATTGTCTTCAGAGTTAGAAATATCCCCAACCAGATGATACTAGTGTACTATAAAGTGCCCTTTTGTTGAAAAAAAACAACAACATATATTTTTATTGTTCATATCAATTCAGCAAAGTGGAATCTGCACAGCTGCAGCCCCACACAAACCAGCATTTAGATTATGAATGTATTTTTTTACAGTCCTTCTCAGAGGTTTTAGAAAAGAGGCCACTGACTGTTTTAAAGTTTTATACGTACAACCGCTAATTGTTCAACACCACCAGCAGTTATGACAGATTTCACTGTTCACCAGTAAGTAGGTGTGTGTACTGTATGCGTGCAAATTGTATTATTTACCATCTGTTTGGTAAAATATCCAGACTTAACAGGATTTCTGCAGTGTATACAGATTGTGATATTTATCTCCATACTGGAGAAAATTGTACAAAAAGAAAAAAAAAAAAAATCTCCACCTCAATCATGTTCTCTCTGGATTTATCCATGTGAGGGAAATTCAAAGCACACTTCATATTGTTTTTCATTCATTCTTGTGACACATTGTTTGTTGGCATTTTTGGTTACTACTCCATGGATGTGTGTGTAAATTTATGGAAGTTATACTATGCAAATTGTTACCTCAATTTTTTTCTAGAGAAAATTACCTCAATAAATGAGAATATTTTTTCATTTTTCTACAAAAGATGCCAGTGTCAAGCCTTTTCTCATTTTGCATAGGAAGCTAGTTGTGTAATTTGTGTTTATATTATCCCAAAAACTCAAATTGTGCTGCACAGGACTCCCTACGGATTGAGACAGCAACAATTTTAATAGGAGAAACGAGTTTAAACCTCAAGGAAGGCAAAGTTGTAAACTCAAAGCTAAACTCACCTCTCACCTCTCTTTCTTGCTTTGTATACCCAACGGTCCAAGATCCGAAGTTAGCCTATTATAGTAAAAGTAATACAAACATCAGTCAATAATAACATTTGAGTAGCTGTAAACAGTATTTTCAGTTGCCATTTACCTAAATTATTACTTAAATGAATAGCCTGACTTCTGGGGAAATACTTTTACTCACTTTCTTGTCCAATTCGATGAGAAGACTGACCATTTCCAAATCTGTCCGTTAAATATTAAGCTAATTAGCTAAGCTAGCAAGCGGTTGGCTACCGTAGCATAAGTAATAGAAATATTTGAGGGAAATAACTAGCCTTACTTTGTCTAATGGTAGCAAAATCTAAATCTCATTAACACGTTATATCTTAATTATTTAACAGGTACAAAAACCGACATCTTAAAACACCAATTTTCGGATTTTATGAGCAAGGCTAGCTGTTTCCAGTCTAAGAAAGCTAGGCTAAGCCAAACGGCGGCTAGCTGCAGCTGAACGACTGTTAGCTGTCGCTTCATAGCAGTCTGGTTGTGGTGGTGGGTTCGTTGGGCACACAAACAAAGTAATATTAATGGGAGCAAGTCAATTTCTCAAAATGTTAAACTATTCACTTTAAGCCAAAATGCCAAAAAGCTCACTGGTTCCAGCCTGTCAAATGAAAATATTAGCTCGTTTACTTAGCCTTAGGGGACAGCAAGATTATTTCTCAGTTTTTAACTTAGTTTGGTTCCAGCTCTGGCTTAAATAATCAATACTGTCAATATATTGTTTTGCCAGATTAGACTTCTTATCATGTGACTAGAGAAACCAGAAGAGGACGGCCCACAATGAGCAAAATTATTTTAATCATCTTTTTTTTCTTACAAAAACATTTTCAGGGAGTTCAAAATGAAGCATTTTAATTTGGAACATACAGTGGCAGCAGCCATTTCAAAGATATTTTACAAATATCAAAGAAACAATGACTGGAGGGCCAGAGTGCAGAGTTCCCCCCCCAGGTAGCGACAGAAGCCAAACATACAGCTGCAGATGCATGATGTCTGTATGGAGATGGTGGTTTATAACTCACAACGCCTCAGGCTTTCGATGTTAGGAATTGTCTGTTTGCAGAGATTTCTGGCCATGCATCAGCCTGACCACTTCTTAAAACCCCGTCAGTAGCATTTGTGCTTAATTTAACTCAAGCA
This sequence comes from Lates calcarifer, assembly GCF_001640805.2. Classification (NCBI taxonomy): domain Eukaryota; kingdom Metazoa; phylum Chordata; class Actinopteri; family Centropomidae; genus Lates; species Lates calcarifer. The sequence continues at coordinate 10,891,119 of NC_066850.1, forward strand.
CTAAAGTACTGGAGGCTCAGAGTGGAGCCAAAAAAAAAAAAAAAAAAACGTGGAAAATAAAGGGGGGGATATAAAGGGGTTTCCACTCACCATCTGTTTGAATACTGGGGTTGCACTAAATTCAGTGGCAACATTTTGAACTGTTTAACAGTTAACTTTTTTAATATATTTTGTAAAATGAGGTCCGCAGGACATTGAAGGAAACTACAATGCTTCCTCCAACAAAAATATGTTGACTTGTTTACAATTTCTTAAGCTGTGGTTGATGATAGAAAACTCAGAAAGCCAGTCCGTCTTCTTTTCAAAGCTGTGAGTGGTGCATTTTAGGTAGAATACAGTAGCATTTGGCATCCTTCACTGCTGCTCTGAGACAACCACTTCCTGTGTTAAAAGCTCTTTTCTGCTGTTTCTCTGAAGGAGGAAGTGCTAACAGGGTCTGGAGGTGCTGGGTGGTGGCGGTGGTGCTGATGGGGCTTGGGTCTGGTGGTGGTGTTGGTGGTGTAGTTGCAGGGGTTGGGGGTGTCAGTAGTCGTCTCCCCGGCTCACCACCTCCTTGCAGGTGGGCCTGAGCAGGATGGTGTGCTCGAACTGAGCAGTGTAGCAGCCCTTGGTGTCACAGAGTGGAGGGTAGGGGTCCACAATGCCCAGGTCGCACAGGTTCTTCAGGGCCATCAGGTACTTGCTCTCGCCCAGGCGGTCCAGCCAGCGCCGGCAGAACGCCAACGTGCCAAAGTTCTCGTTGATCACATTCAGCAGGTGCTTTGCTCTGGGCAGCCTGGAGAGAAAGCGCCAGTGATTTCAGAGAATCTCCCAAACCACAGTTTAAATATTCTGGGTTCAGTGAAGTCAGATAAACCTTTACCTGATGGGGACATGGCCAACATCGAAGTTTTTCATGTAATGAGAGCACTCCATGTCGTCATGGACCACACCTTTACCTGTGCTGCCGAATGTTTCGATCGCATAAACCTCTCCCTCCTGCAGGGTGAAAATACACAATAACAGGGTGACTGCAAATTATCAAAAAATCCAGCTTTAAATGCGCTTTCATTTACTGACTTAGCGTTTTCTTATTTTACAGCTACATTTGAAATTTAACAAACTCACCTCCATTCTCGTTGCCTCTCCTCCTTTAACGATGGGCACAGTCTTTCCAGCGTGTATTCTGTACTGACCGATTGAATGGCCGTTCAGGTTTCGGATTGGCTTCACTGCAAAAAAAGTTCCACAAATGTATAAAAATGATGTTCTCTTTTTTCCTCAGTGTGCTATATGACTTCATATCAGTGAGTAAAAGTATTGTGACTAGGGCGTATAATACGCATTTAATTAAAATTTTAAAGTAAACAAACTGCTTAGTGTAAAGTTTATCAACACTGACATAAACTAGACCTAAATTTTTGACATTTCCAGTAGATAAACTTGTGGAAAAGGAAGTTTTTTAATCCTCCAGCGCTTGAAAACATTTGAAATTGAAAGTTACTTAAACTTAGATGTAAGGAGACAGGTTTCACTACAGTGTCACCATGCTGCAAATGTGAAATGGTATCTGGTATCTATTTTTTTTATTTTTTGAGTGTACTGAATGGAGTACTGACAGGAATCCAATTGTTATCCACTGTTGTAGGATTTGTTGAATATCTGTTTACTTAAAATACACATAATGTGTGAAAAAACATGTTTTTAAAAGCACAATAGAACTAAATGTATCTGTAAATATCAAAACACAAGTTACGTGTGCATTTGGAGGTTGAAAGTGAAAAACATATATGAGGAGCATGTGATCAAAGCTGAGTGTACCTTGATATGTTTTGCCGTCGAGCTCGACCTCGTAGGACTCCATCACCTCTTGAATCGCCTCTCCAACATCACACAGACGCACATCAATGCCGGCGTTCTGTTAACAAACAAGAAAACATCAGTTACGGACTCAGAACAGATCAAACCAGAGAGGTGTGTATGTGTGTATATAATGAATCCTACTTTGATTCCAGTATTGGTGGCGTCTCTCACAGCCTCCAGCAGCTTGTCATACTTTGGGTTAAATGTGACAGTGAAGGCACAGTCAATGATTCGCCCTGCAGACAGACACCAAGCAGTCAAAAATAATCAGCAATAATGTAAATTATCAATGATTTGCAGTTAAGATAAAACTTGAAGAGAAGAGCAGTTGATCATTGCTCATTACTCTGACTTAAAAAGTAAAAGGGAAACACTCAGTGTTACTGTGGATTTAATTACTGTTTACTTAAAGTGGCAGCTATTCTGACTATCCATTACAGATACAGAGTGGGCCCTGAATGCATCGCTTTTCAACATCAGAACAAAATGTGATCGAGGCAGTGTGTAATTTATGCAGTACCGTTGATGTGCGTGCCGAAGTCAATCTTGCAGACGTCGTCGTACTGCAGGACGGTGGTGTCTCCGGCGTTGGGAGTGTAGTGGGCAGCACAATGGTTCAGGGAGCAGCCAGTGGGGAAGGCCAGGCCGGCGCTCAGCCCATTCTCCTTTATCAGCTTGCGAGAGCAGTCCTCCAACCGCTCGCTGGGCAGAGGAAGGTGATGAGGGATGAACAAAATGAGAAGAACTGATTGGTTATTCAACAGAGGAAATCAGCATTCTGACATCCAGGTCTGAAAACACCATGTAACACTGAATGCTTCAACAACCACCACTGTCTAAACCTCTAAGTGAATAACAGCAATGAAGGCATCCTCACCAGATTTCGATCATGGTCATGCCGGGTTTGAGGAAGCTGCGAACGTGCTGGCGGACCTGCCTGTGGGCCTCGGCTGCCTGTCTGAAGTCGTTCCACACCTCCTCATTGGCTTTATCCAGCACCCGTTTCTCCTCGTGAGTTGTGCGCCATGCTGCACTGCGACTGGGAGACAAACACAGAAATAATGGTGTGCATTTTTACTACGGGCCTCAAGGCAAGAGGGCTGATTTATTAGAGGAGCAGCCACTTTTTGTTTGAGTCAGTGGTGAAACTAAACATGTTAACGCTGTAGGCTGTAACTGGTTTTTCCACGAAACAACAACGAAGCTCCTGACTCATCGTCTGGCTGCGATCACCTGACTGGGCTCAGTGAGTGTTGTCTGCACAGATGCAGTGGGGTACTGGGGTACTGTAGATGACTGTGGCGTTATAGGCAACAATTCTAACATGCATATCTGAATATGTGAGCATAGTTTGATCACAACTTCCTCCAAATTTAAGACTGTTATATTTAATGATATTGATGACTCTCGAAGCACTGGAGGCATTTAACATGTTCAGACTCTTTCCATTACCGGCAAATATATACTGTGATTCTGTTTGCTTGTGCAAGAGACACGTAAACAAGCAATTACACAAACTTTATCTGTGTAGCACAATGCTGCAGCAGTGCTTTGCAGGAAGACACAAAGGTAAGCATTTCCATATCTAAGACTATAGGTAAGAATACTCCTCGTTTCCTAACTGTCCTACTCTTATTCTTGGCTTAATATTTCAGGGTTACAACAAAGAGTGTATCTCACATGTCTGACAGCAGCAGCAACAAAAAGAAAGAAAACGGCAACAACAAAATAAAATGTATAAAATCGAGAAAAAGGTAAAGAACGTTTTCTAAAAATGCTGAGTTGAGGAGCACGAGCAAAGTCACAACTTCCTATACTTCCAGCAGGATTGATGAACTAGAGCTGCCCAAACGCTAGAGAGGTGTAAAGTTGTGTTATGTTCTTCTTACCCGTCCTGTGAGGCGGGGTACTCACACTCCTGTCCGATGGGGAACACCCCATTTGGGTATAACTCACAGATGGGCACAGATGGGGGATCAGTCTGAGATTTGGCTGAGAGGAAAAAAAGAAAAACACCCATCAAACTGACAGAGCTGAGATCTGACAGCAAGGGTTTGAATCCAGGACAACACCCAAGATAACGCAGTGAAACTTCAGCTACAGACAATCATCGCACTTTTGTGCTGTGATTCTACCACAGCACTGGTATGGAACAGAGCCAGTCCTCTACTCCCTATAAAACACAATATACGTGCAGCAGCCGCAATAAATCAAAATGTTGTCAACTTACGTCCTTTCTTCTTCTTTTTCTTCTTCTTCTTTTTCCCTGCTGAGTTTTCGCCATCATCTCCGTCTGTGTTAGTAAAGGTACTGTTGTCACATCCACCACCAAGTGTAACGTTTACTTGTAATGTGTTATCAGGTGTTTCTGACACTCACCTTCTTCGCCATCCTCCTCCTTATCTTTATCTTCTATTGCCTGCTTCTCCAGCTGTTTGGTCACTTCGGCCACTCCATCAGCCTCCGCCTCAGCGCCTGCAGCAGCAACACCATCATTAATAATGAGAACATATACACACACAGTCCAACGAGCGATCAAGTAGCTGCAGCTGAAATGTTCTGCATCAGCAGGAAGCAGCAGAAACAAAAAACACAAAGCACACAAAAGCATTAGTTTGGCATCACCCCTCAGAGAAGCACACTTGACTTTTCCCTTTCCTGATACTGATTACAAAACTGTATCTGTCAATTCAGAGAACCAATATGACACTAGTACTGTTTCTCCAAAATGTAAAATCTTTTTACTACACTGTGTGGAACTTGTGGATCATTTTTATGTTTTTATGTAAGGCAACAGAGGCCAGGGAGCTAAAAACAGAGTGAGTAAGCACATAAGTAAGTTTATTTATATAAACAGTCGCTATATGGCAACTTATGTAAATGACTTTCAATAGCATATGTTAAGTAAAGTGCTTCAATGTAAAAGACAAAAAACAAATAAAAGACTAAGCAAATACAGACATTGAGAAAGTCACTAAATACGTAAAAAGTAAAAAATTAGTTAGAAATTTGTTGGGACATGGTAAATATAAGTGATTATAGAAATGTGTAAATTTACATTGACAGTGGCAACAAAACAAACAAACTGCATTCCATCTGGATCAGTCATGCATGTCATGTGATCTACATCATCCATCTAAGGTCAGTATTAGCCCTGATACCGGTCTAAGAGGTCGACTCAATGTGTCCTTCACAACTCTCAGCAGTAATGTAAGTTATACCTGATTTAAGGAGATAAAACTAGAAAATACATTGGTAGAATTCATAAAAATGACTGGTTGACTGTTGCTTTAATTACAAAAATGGAAAACACTGAGCATAACGTGGAGGAGCTGCTAAAGTTGGAGAGTTGTACATTAAATACTGTTTAAATACTGTTTGCTCTAACCAACCATTATGGATGTAAAGTGAGTCTTCAACACTGCCGTGAAAGAAAAACCTAACCAAATGATTTAAGTATTCAGATAAAACAGGAATAAATACATGTTCCTGGGGCATGATCTGTAAACTATGAAAATTTGACCTTACTTAACATACCTCTAAATTGCAGGTAATTTAATTGAGTTTGAAGTGCACAGGGGATAAACGCGGCCATGAGTTCATAATGTTTTTATGTGGTTTATTTATTAAATAAATCCTTTTCACAGTCCTTTCCTTACATAATAACTCTGGCAAAGGGGGAATTACGAAACAGGAAAACTTGGCTGAGGCTCATCGCAGACGGTGAGGAAAACAGTCCCTGAAGGGAGCGGGTTGGGTACAGAGATTATTGTGTTTTCTCTCAAAATAATTAGTTAATCGCTTTAAGTGCGGACTGTGGTAAATGTCACTGCTCCTGGATGCGGTTCTGACCAAAGCCCGGCGTGTTTCATGAGGCCTGACAGTCCACACCGCTCAACCCGCATGGCTAATGAGGAGCACCGTCCAGTCAGACATGGCACACCATAGTGCTTCCGGCAGGACTTTCAAAATAAACAAAAAAAGCCTACGTTTATCAGGTATTTCAGAATCTAAACACAAGACATGCACTTCAAACCTTTTGAATTGGTCCTTAAATGCCACATCAACAAATCTTATAGGCAGCATCACAGCGGGCTAGCATGAAAGTCGATGTGCAGTTTACCATATTACTATTTTTTGACCAATTAAGAATAGAGAATTTCTGGAAATCTTTGGTTTAATCAATTTAGATAATACGCAAGAGAAAATGTATATATTGGAGTATATATTTCAACAGTGATGTGTCATATCAACTATTATAAACATGCAAATCATAAACTCAAACACCAGAAGGACAAAATCTCCTCTGCAGAAGTGACTATAACGTACAAATACATTTTCCTACGAATATAATAATAGTAATGATCCTACTTTTTTAAAGACAGTGCCCTCTAAATCTACACATGGGTTTGAAAAAGAAAGCCACTAAGTAGTAAATCCATTATCTTCTACCTTTGTCTCGATATATGTAATGAACTTTTCAACTGAAAACCTTTCCCTGACCTTGGACTTTTATTTTTAAGGAAAATTCCCATCGTTTCCGGTAGGGCAGTCGCTCACTGTGGCTAACTCGACGCAGCTCTGTTAGCTTGTTAGCATGAAACGGCTCGGAACACCCTTACCTGTAGTCGCAGACTTGTTCTTCTTCTTCTTTTTCTTCTTCTTCTTCGCGGTCTCCTCCACCGGGTCGGCCTCTTCTCTGTCCTCTGCCTCCCCGTTCAGCTCCCGGTCCAGGACTGGTTTCTGGTCCGCTACCTGCTCCGCAACCACGTCCGCCATGATCACAGGCGCTGCTGGAAAAGGAAGCGCTAAGGATTGTGGGGGTACTGTGTGTGATGCTGCTTTCAGGGATAGTCGGAGTTTTTATAATTATTGTAAACAGTAAAAGCCTTTATAGAGTCAAAAATTTTATATTTTAATATTTTCAGCATTCGTTTAACATTATCTGGCATGCTGTTCTGCACAAATAATACATATATGTTCTATTATATCATATCTTTAATATCATGACAGAATGTGCAGTATTGTTCGTTGTCCTGAACCTTTACTTGTAATGGAGCATTTTCTCGTTGTTACACTGGTGATTTTACTTAAATAAAAGATCTATATACTCCTTCCGCCAGTGAATTCTGCCAAAAAAGCTTTGAGTACTCATCTTTTAAATATGAGTGGTTAGAAATCGGAACTCATGTACAGCACTTGAAGGCATCAGAAAGTAAAAACATGCTGAGTCAGCTGAATTGGAGCTCTGAGCCTAATGAGGAGGGATCCTGTGTTGCAGTATAAATACATTTCTAAAGTATATAGATACATTTCCAATTTACACTTACACAAATATAATAATGAAAATGGTGTAAACAAGAAAATCAGAGGCAATTACATTTATAAGGATAAATACAATTGAATATATTAAAATCAAATGATCAATAAGACAAACATATTTAGGGAAATAATTTACAGGCTTATTTATATTATATTTATCTATATATCTACATTTAAATACTGTCTATGTTTATATTTAAAGTTAACATCTTGTTGAAGAGGTCACAACACCAGTGTCAGTAACAGAAGTGACCACCAGATGGCAAAGCCGCAACAGTTAATGGACTAATTAAATAATAAAGCTGTGTGGCGTTCTCTATTTAAGTGCTTGTGTGGCATTTGATGCACAGTTAGTTGCGTTCTTGGTGCATTCAGGAGAAAGACAACTTGAGTGTGGGTGGCCTAGTTGATGTGTAAAATGCCAAATTAAAATGTTAGAGTTACTGAGGTTGTTCCCATTCGTCTCCTTATTAAATCCCAAAACAGGGGCAGTTATATGTAAGGTCCTAAGTCCACTGCAATAGGTTTGCTATGGTAGAAGTACTGAGAGCCGCTACTTACAAGTAAAAGTCCTGCATTCAAAAGTGAAAGCAGTGTTTCTGCAGTCATATGTCCTGTCTCTCATGATTAATATTGATGGTGTAAGCAGCATGTTACTGTTGTAGATGCTCAAAGTGGAGCTTAGTCCAGGAGTTGGCCTCCTTCAGAGGGTCACAAGATAAATCTGAGGAGGCAAGAGATGATTAATGGCAGAGGAAAGAAGAAAAAACAAAGTTGTGTTACACAGATCTGTATTTATTTCTTGGAGTTTTCTTTAATCTTGCGTTATTTTGTGTCAAATACTGGTTAAATTTAACTGTCTAGGCTTCAAATAGTTGTTGAAATGAAAGTATCTGAGAGGTTTTGACAGTAAATGTCTGTAATAAGTCATAAACATATCAAGTGGGACAAGGGGCCACAATTAAACAACACATGATGGATCTGACTCTGAAAAATGAATATATACACACACACACCCACACACACACACACAGTATTTCCCTCTTAATGGAAATACTCAGGTATAGTACACACAATGCCTGAATAAATGCAGGTCTACGTGTGAGCTTCAAAAGGGCTTTCTTTAAAGGGAAGCAGCAGCTGTTGTGGGTCAGACAAATGCAAAATCCCACAAAACATATCAAATAACCCACCAAACCTGTTTCTTAACCCCACAGGCTGACAGAGCCTCTGAAACATGAGCACAGTCTAACAGCAGAAAAGACCTCAGGATACACTGAACACTTCCAGAACAGTATTTTATTTCACGTTGGAAAATGGAGGAGGGGTAGACCTCATCCCCGGGGGAGAGGTCCGGGTGGGGGAACGGGAGGCAGGACAAGGCCGACATGGAGAGGTGGAGGCATACATCAGGGCTGTCAGACTCTTCATATGAAACATAAAAGTTACAGATTGCCCTCACATGAGAGAAAATCAGTTTCTTCTTTTGTCACCATACCTGCACACAGACAGGTATTTGATTTTAAACCTCAGAGCAGCACAGTTCATTAAATTCAAACAAGGCTTCCTGACCTTTCCGCTGAGTGTGCCCCTGTAAACACAGACGCTGAGACAACAGGATTGTTTCAGTCTTCATGAATTGTTCTCAGACGCATTAGTATTCCAAATATGTAACTGCAAATAGGATTGTGAATATATGTTCTGCCACTTTACCCCATTGTGTCCAATCAAGAGATGGATCGCAGGAAAAGGGACAGGAATAAAGGCTGAGAGTAAAAATAGCATCCCCACCTCCTCTTCTTGCACTTTAGTGTCTGCTTGTAAGAATTAAGGTTGGCTGAGTTCAACTGTCAGGGGTGTTCCGACAGGAAGCAAAGTGAATTTTCACCCTGTGCCTCTCACACTAATTTGTGTTTATTGGCCCCAATACATCATAAGTACCAGCTACAGCAGTGGACATTTACTCAAGTACTGTTTTCATTTTAAGGGTCTTGTACATCATGTGAGTATTTCAGTTTTACACTGATTTATTCTTCTGCTCCACTATTTTTCAGTAGAACACCTTGTGTGTTGCCTGAGAGGCGAAACCCAGGGTAAAATAATTTCCCTCTAGTCTCTAGTACATGTATGAAGCAGGTTCATAAAGTCATGGGATAAGCCTGGAGTTTTCGCTTGACATGAAACGTTTCCAACATGTGCAGACACGTCTTTGTGTCACTCGGGCAAATTTGCATCTAATGCGTCTGCGTCTTTATTTGCTTTCTGTCTGAACACACCTTTAGAGAATTACCACTGATATCTCAACCTTTTCTAACAGTGACTCAGACTGGACTGGTCTGATTACAGTGACATGAGAGAAAGCTGCGATTAAAACCGTTTTCCATGTATGAAGCCGATCGCTTACAATCTTTGTTTCCACATCTACTGAGCGACTGTGAACACTTTACACTATGCTGTGGATGTCGCCAAGTAAACTGCAGACGTTCTGGTCTTCTGACCTCAACACTGCAAGGTCATGTTTTGTTTTAGTGGTTCTGGTACCTGAGTTTTAACAGCAAAAGAGCAGTAAGAATCATGGGTGATGTACAGTAACATGGACGGACGGGAAATAGAGAGTGAATCTGAAATATCTTCACAGCAGAAACAGTTAAGATGTAACACAGACCGATCGATAAAAGATAATCAGACATAAATACAGTCTCTGCTCAGTGCTCAGTTAAAGCAGCGGGTTTTCATTTTTAGTCCTTCTCTGGGGTTCGTCTGTCGCTCTCCTCCTCCTCTTTGCCCTCTTCCTCTTCATCCTCCTCCTCCTCCTCCCCGTCATCTCCAAACGTCTGCTCCTCCATGTTGATGAGCGAGTGCGAGCGCGCGGCCACCTGAGCGGCAAGGGCGGAACTGAAGCTGAGAGCCTCCGAGCCGTGGATCTCCGTCAGTCTGTCCATAACAGAGACGGCGGGGACTTTGGGCTTCAGGAAGCAGTCCAGACCGTTCTGGGACTCCCCCTCTTCCAGGACCCCGTCGTACTGGTGCAGCTCGGACGCACCTCCTCCTCCTCTGGCGCAGACCGAGTCCCCCCCGAGCTCCCCTTCCCCCGCCTCCAAACCGCAGCTGAACTCCATCGTTGGCTCAGTGGAGGGGTCGGGCCTCATCCTGTTGCCTCTTCCTTCCTCTTCCTCCCCTCTGTTTCCTGCCGGGCGCTCTGATAGGTGGTTCCCCTCCTCATCGGCAGGTTCTCCTGAGCTTACAGAAGTCGGAGCGTCTGACAGTTTGGTGGCGGGATCTGAACTCTCGGCGTGAGCTGAAGGCGTCACAGCAGCTACAAGAAAAAGGAAGAAATATATCTCTGAGGGTTTGACTCATATTGATTTCTAATTTTCTATATAAATATATCTGTGTACACTCTGTGCTCAATGTCAATATATTTATAACAATGATTTCACAAGATGTATCATTTTCATTGGATTTGCCAGAGGAGCATATGAGCAGATTTTATCATCCTGAGTATGAGCAGAGAGCCAGACTCCATTATTCCAGATAAAACCAGCCTCGGTCTAAGAATATCAGTGATACCAGCCCAGACCTTGGTCGTTGAAGAGCAGCTGCTTCCTCTTCATCCTCTCCCCCTCTGACGCACGGAAGCCCAGGACAGCTTTCAGCTCCGACAGGACGCGACGAGACTCCTCCCTCTCCCGGCGCTGACGTTCCCGTTCCTCCGGTGACAACATGTCGGACCAGGACCCTCTGCCTTCGCCGTCAGAGTCTGAGTCAGACACATAGGCCTCCCACTCCTGGTCAAAGAAAACAGTGGGAGAGACTGACGTCAGGGCGAGGAGAAAAAGGATGGGAGGACACCAGGGATGTGATGAGAGGCGTTTTGGTGAAAGGTTGACATTTGATCTCACCAGCTCCTCTGGCACAGGGTCTTTGTCCAGGATCAAGGGGTATGATGGAGGAGGAGCAGGAATCTCGGATTCAGGAGTACCACACTGCTCCACACCCTCGGCATTACCTGCACAGATAGAGCACGCTACCATTACTGCAACAAAATGACCTCAACAACATGGTACCGGAGCTCGGTCACTGTGTTGACAGCTTTATGCCATATATATATATAAAGATATATTGCTAGTGTTATTGTTAAAAATGTCTGTATCATTGTTCACTGTCTTATAGCGATTCTTACTCACAGAGAACTTGTCATGCTGTCTCTTCACACATTTTCCTCTGAAAGGAAGTTTTGTTTTGTGTTTGCTCACCTGGACAGGCGTTGGCCCGTCTCAGCATGCGCTCCACCTGGCTGATGGTGTCCTCCCAGCAACCAGCGCTGGCCTGCATGTGCGGCTGCAGCTGGTGCAGCCGGTCGCTGAGGTCCCGGTAGCCCTCGCACGTCAGCTCCGTCAGCTCCTTGGACACCATCAGTTTCTCCAGGTCGTCCTCCAGGATGATCATTCTGACGAGATCAGGAACAGAGGAGGGAGAGGAGCGTTGATGGAACAGAGTACACAAATTCAGAAAATTGAAAATCCAGATAGCTTCTCTTAATCTCCCTCTGCTTCTTTGTGACTGTGATGGATTTAACAAGGGATAACAGCTTTTACCTGTTTCACTTAAATGTCAGTCTACTTCATGAAACGTGCCAAATATTTTTTAGATTTAGTGAAAGGTTTTCAAATTCATATTTGACCTTTCAGCATTCTTATCTTATTTAAAAGACTCTTTAAAAATGATTTCATGCTTTCAGTTTCACATGGAAGTGTTGCAGTTCTTCTTATTTTTATTTCATTTATTGCTATAACATCCCTCATGGCCTTATACACTTTTTATTTGACTAATATTGCTGCGTTGCTGGTGCAGTGACCCAGTTTCACCAAACTGATTATTAAAGTCTCATCATATCTTATGGGAGGTGTAGAATGAGGCCAGTCAGGGTTTTCTGTGTGTGTGTGCGTCTCACTCGCTGAGCAGGGCCTTGAGGTGCAGCTGCAGGCTTCTGATGGAAGTGTGCAGGGTGTTGAGCTCTCGGCATTTCTCCCTGGCTCGTCCGGTCCTCTCGGAGCCCGTCGCCCTCGGCTGCATTTCGAAGTGTCGGTGGAAGTCGTAGCTTCGCTGCACTTCGCCGAGGCAGCTGGCCAGAGCGTGATGGAGTGGCTCGGTCACTGCAGCGACGGACCGGTGCAGCGGTGGAGGAGGAGGAGGAGAAGGAAGGGGAGGAGGAGGAGGGGAGGTTTCTCCTTTGAGCGTGCTCTCACCCTCTTCCTCTATTCGGCATGGGGACAGTAGAAGGGCCAGTCGACGGAAACATTCAGAGCTTTGCCCCACCCACAGCTGGAACAGCATCTGCAGGAGGAGAAGTCAACAAACATCAGCTTAATAACATCCTGTTCAGGCACCTTTCTCTCCTTTCTTTCTTTGACACAGAACCAAACTGAGGTCAGTGCATGAATACACCTTCTAGTCACACTATCACCTTACTCTGAGGCTCTGGAGCAAGTAGGCCATTTGACAAAACAGCAGGATACTAAGCACAAACATGGACAGGTGGACAGGACGAGTGTAAAGAAGCAATAATTTCACTTTAAAACAACATAAAAAGTGCAGGAATCACATTCAAATTAGCTGATTATTAACAAAGTCCGTGTCCAGATGTAGCCCTCAAGCCTCACCTTGAGAGCAGGCAGGCTGTAGTCGTCCGTCAGCTCCTGGGCCTGCTCGTCACCCAGATGCTCGATTCCCAGGCCGAGACCCAGCTCCTTCAAAGGCACCGCAGACACGTAGTTGGTCACATTATCAATCTCAGAGTTCAGAGGAAACGTTGGGAGGGGTTAAGGACACATCACACTTCTGTGAAAACTACACACATACTACAGAAAGCTACATAAATGTCATCAAAGGACGTCCTGTGGTTTCCAACCAGTAATCAGTGTGTTCACCTCAAAAGACAACATTTTAAAGCAATGTCATTATGCTACTTTTAAGTGACCTAACCAATGCAGCAGAAAATTTATGAAGTTCCTCTCTCCAGGTAAAGGATATGCCTTGAGCATGTGACAGGTGGCTCGACGTGAGGCTCTGAAGGCCGAGCGGAGCGCCCGGTACAAGGCCTTCCTCAGTCCGATCAGCTGCTGGCCGCGTGGCACCGCCCCCGGCCCCGCCCTGCTAAAGGAGCTGGCCGCACTCACCCTGTCGAGCAGACTTGACAAGTGAAATGTGATACAACTGTGGAGACGTCCCAAAGAGGCAGGGGGGCAACACACAACACTGAACACCACATCACTAAAGACAACACACAAGACGTTTGCTATGTGACAAAACATCAAACTGACAAAATCCAGACATGAACACTACACAGGAATGTTACAGTACCAGGCTGCTGTGGCAAACAAGACTATTTAACATGCTATTAAAGGAATAGTTTCACATTTTGGGAAATATGCTTATTCACTCTCTTGAGATAGTTAGATGAGAAGATACCACTCTCCTTTCTGTGTGTGAAGTAGCCTATCAGCTTGACTTAGCATAAAGACACAAACAATTACTCTTACTGATTTATCTGACTTTTTTTTTCAAGTAATCAACAGTTAGTCTATCAATTATCAAAAAATGGCCATTACAACTTCATAATGGGCATATTTTTGTGATAGATGATAAACCTAAGTTTCAAAGGAGGAGGTGTAGAGGATTTTAATGCCTTTGGACAGAACCAGGCTAGCTGCTCCCCCTTTTTCCAGTCTTTATGCTAAGCTAAGCTAACCAACTGCTGGCTGTATAGACACAACAGTATATAAGAAATAAACATATTTCCCCAAAATGTTCAACTAATTCTTTAAATCTTTAAATTCTAGATGAACAGTGCTTTTCTATACTGCTAAAGCTCTACACACAAATAGACAGGTGGTCTAAAATAAGTGTTACGATTAACATGAATAATACAACACCTACAGACACTACCTGAGGAGGTAGGTTAATTAACACACTGCCAACAAAGGAGGGAATTAATTGAGCAGGTTTGGATAAAGCAATGAGAGTTATATGAGTTCACATTATCATCATGTGGTTGGGTGATTGGTAGGTGGACACAAAAGGAGCACACTTACAGGGTGAACCCTCTGGAGATGACCTCGGTCTCCTGCACCAGACGCAGGGCTTTGCGAGACAGGCCGGTCAGAGTCTTGCTGTTGTGGACCAGAGTCTGGAGCTGCATGGCCCTGGCATGGACAGCCCTCTGCATGCGGCCCCGTCTCCACAGCGTGAGCCCCCTCAGCCCTGCCCAGCCCAGCAGGGCCAGGCCCCACGGGGCAGCAGCCAAAGACCACAGGCCCTCCGATACGGAGCAGAGACCCAGCAGCACTGCAGCCAGGCCAACCAGACCCGCCATGTCCCTGAGGGAGGAGAATGGGGGGGGGGGGTCGTTACTAGTGTGGCTACAGGGCCGGGATTAAAGGGGATCTCTGCAACTTTTAAAGGTAAATGTTAATTTATTGGCCTTGGGGAGAGCAAGGGGAGTAGCTGAGAAGTTGTATAATGTCTTCTGTAGCTCTGGAGCAGCTCTGCCATGTGACATCAATTAAAGCAATAATCTGTAAAATCTTCTTGACATCGGACCATTTATGACACATTTTTTCTGTATTTATTTTCAGTTTTTTAGATTCAAACTGCACTAACTTGCACAAGGGATTCACAGGAATCAATGCAGCTTGTAACCCAAAGTTACTGTTTTAATTTAACCCAACATTTCCTGCTGCTGTTCACTTCATATTAAAAGCATTCAACTGGTGAACCATCATCGAGAAACAGTGACAAGAAACTCAAAGTATTTGTCAAAGACTTCAGCGCTGGATCATTTCTAAATGTTGCAGCCACAGTCACACAGCCACAGTGAGCTGTCACATCAAGATAACCAGTTTTTCCTGTGCCTTGTTGTTACTTGCACCGTGTGCAACATCAGAATCAGATCCAGGACTGAAATCTTAAGGATTACAAAATTAGCTAATTAAGTTTGGACTTAGAGGCTGCTAATTCGTAGGCATGTGGCTGTTGAACCATGTAAGGACATGTAAGACACCACTAAGGCACATCACAGAAAATGTAGTATTAAGATGTTATGTTTGGACTAAAAGTCTGTACTGTTATTTCATTCTGCTTGGTTTTACCAGACTTTTTTTATTATCTGAAATACATTTGACTCCAAAACAATGACATAAAACATATGTTATCGAGCCTTCTGTTGTGTCAGATATTGACATAGCAAAATTTTCAACAGTCAAAGTCAAAGAGTAGACATATGCTGTTATAAAAATTCTTAACTCAAGGCACACTTACTGAAAACTTGTGAAACGACCGAGAGTCTGGAATTTTTTTATCGTAAAAATTTTCAAAAATTAGAAATACATATGCAGTTCAACACTTTTTCTGCATTTGAGAAATTTTTGTTTCAAAAAAAAAGAATTACACTATATAATCCTGAACTTTTTTGAGGCTATAGTTTCAGTTTGTACTGGCATTGTATTGGAAAGCATTTTATTCTCTTGTGGTCCAATTATCTTGCCCATCCACTGTGCATGCGTGTGTGTTCTTTCCTAACAATGTACCATAGGGAGGGCCTGGCGATGAGGCTCGGTCTGGGCAGGGTGTTCCCTCGGCTGGGTGAGCCAGAGGGTGAGGGGCGAGGGTGAGCAGGCTCGGGTCTAACAGTTCGATCAGCTCCACATCCTCCTGGAGCAGGACGTCCTGGTCCAGAATGCACCTCACAGAGTACTGGCCGAACACACAGTCCTGCGGGAAAACATGAAAACAGAACTTTCAAAATAAAACAGAGTGGTGCTGAGGGCGTTGGTGCCCGCATTCCTCTCTGTCTCCCATTCTCCATACCAGTTGCTGCTCCAGCTTATGAGATGCAGCCGCCTGGTGAATCGGGCTCCATCTCCACAGGGCCTCAGCGAGTCTCCACAACGGTCCTCCCTGCGAATCACACACAGGGTCAAGATTACAATGCAGTCAATTAAGTAAGAGCTCCACTGCAGTTATATGCCGCACTTTCCATTACTTTATACCCAAACAGAGCCCCAGTGGATCAGTGAAGTTGAAATATAATCTATATTAAAAGACAAAATGATCCACCTGAAAGTCTTACAGTCATTTTGGTGCACTTCCTGTGTCCTTGAGTGCATTTACCAAGAATCACACGCAACCAATAACAAGCGTGCGTAAACACTCGCTCACTGTCAAAAGGAGTATCCCAGGAGACAAACTCTTTCAGGCAACAACAATAAGTGCAATGTGTGTTTGTACAACACTCACTCCCAGGTCTTATATAGCACCACTGTGGCACAAAAACCACATCACTGCTCCGCATGGGTGAATTTTCTACTTTGGAATTATAACCGAGTGTTTACATTTTCGGCATCAATAAAACTCAGACTTTTATCCTCTGAAAATACATGGTTGTCAGACAGAAAGGAAGGGTTCTTTCAGCTCCAGAAAAAGACACACACTCACTCACTGGCGACACTACACAGATTTCTTGGAGTCTCTGTATATTCCCAGTACCGGGGACTCCGAGTGTAAACAGCCTCAGATGATCCAATCAGCAGAGAGCTTCATGTTTTAAGTGCACTGACATTTCAGTGCAGAACAAACCTCAGGCTTCTCAAAATGCTGCAAGATTTTCTTCCAGCTGCTAAGACCCTACAAAAAAATCCTCAACTGAGTAAAGTCTAATCATGAATGGGATCTACTGTTCACTAATCTGCTTACAGTGTTTGTGGCATCACTGAAATTCTTTGTGTAAAACTTATTTTGAAGGATACTGAGGCTCTAATAATAACATCCATACTTTGTGTGTGCTCCCATCCGTGGCAGAAACATGAAGTTATTGATCCAGACTGGGCAGCCCGCCGATGACCCCTTTCTCGGGGCGGAGGTAACACACAAGTGTTATTATTTTAAAGGCCGCAGTCGTATTGATTACTGATCGGAGACTGAGCTTCGAGACTGGGCATTCACACAACACTGATCATCGGTCTCAGCCAACAGAGTGTGTGTGTGTGTGTGTGTGTGTGTGTGTGTGTGTGTGTGTGTGTGTGTGTGTGTGTGTTCGTGTGTGTGTGTGTGTGTGTGTGCGCACTCTCAAAGTAGGCTAAAACAACTTCAGTCTTCTCTCCAGTGTTGAAGCAGCAAATCCCACACAAAGACAATGTACAGATTAACACACACATGCCTGTACTCTCACTGTAATCAATATCCTGCCCCCAGTCTTGTTTTGGCTCATCAGTATTCTGCTGCTGTCACAAGGAGCACTTCAGCTTCCAGACCCTCCACTGATTGTTACCGTTATCTCTTCTCCAACTGGCTCGCGCCTTTTGAGAAGCTAAAACCCAGCAGATATTCAGTTTAATATCATATTTGACAAATAAATCCTCTCATTGGAGAACTCAGTTGAGAAAGTCAATTATCAAAAATAGCTACAGATTAATTTCCTCTCAACAGACGACTTTATTAATAGAATCGCTATCGATTGGACCAGATGGAAATGTCTGTGTACCAGTTTACATACTGATTAAACCAGTCTCCAGTTTACGCCTGTGATCTCTTCTTTGCTAGGGCAGTATAACCACAAAGAGAGCTAAACCAGGAAAATATGGTTATATAATATGTAAATGTAATGTTTCAATACAGTAAAGAGAGGCATGTTTCATCAACACTCTGTATAACCTGACTGCATGAGATACACCTTTAATTTACGGGTATTTTTATTTAGGAAAAGTCAAAATAATATGTAATTCCAGAGCTTCAATTAAAGTCAGGGGGTGGTACAAAGTAAGGTAGTGAGTGAGTGAGGGAAAAGCATTTTTATCCATTCACAGATGTATTTAAACTCGCAGCCTTTGTAAGCACTGCATAAAAACACCACCTTTTACAGATGTAAGTACATGACCTCCACAATACCACAGATGATAGCACAGTTTGGCCTCTCACTGCTACTGAAAAATAAACTGAACAAGGTGTTTGTCTCGGTTCCGACTTTCTTCAGCTCCAGGAAACTGGTCAGAGAGGGATGACCCGAAAAGCTTTTCCTGTCTCATCCCAACCCCTCATCCTCCTTAACTCCTCAGAACAACAGTGCACCAGAGAGGAAGCGTGACACGTACGGAAAGTTCCTGAACGAAGCAAACACAACGCCATTTCCCGTCGTGAGAGGAGGGGGAGGGTGGGAGAGGACGAGGGAAGGGGTGAGAGTCATCTGATCCTGAGCTTCCCGGGACGCATTACTTGTCTGACTGAATCACAGGTTCGACTCAAACCGCAGTCATCCACTGCGAGTTCCATTAAAAGTTCACAGTTTTTAATCCTTTGATTGCAGAGTTGAAGCACACGGCGCCATTAAAAAACAGGCATGTGAATTTCAGCTGAACACACACACACAAACACACACGCAGACAGTTTGAAAGAGGATGCTAACAGAGGCAGGAATAACGTCAGAGAGAACGCAGAGTGAGTCTCAGTAATCGCATTTAGGCTATCTTTTCTAAAATCAGCACAACAGCAGGAGAGAGGAGCAGCAGAGCGAGAGGCTGTCTTACTAAAAACTGACTCTGCTGTGTGTGAATACAGAGCAAAGAACATGCAACACAAAATACCCGAGTGTGTGTGTAGGCAGCTCTTCTTTCCATGTCTTTCTAATCCTGTCTGACTGAAGTGAAGCATGTAGACCAGTGTACGTAACAATCTGTGGGTGATTGTGTGCCAATATGTGTCTCTGTTGTGAGTCAATAGTCAAATTAATTACTTTCTGTCTGACTGCACAAGTCAAACAGCGACAATCACACGTACACATGCACACACACAAACACACACTGAGCCGAGTGAGGGATACAGATAATTTGAAGTGATGGTAGGAGCTGGATAAGGATCAGGACAGAGAGAGGTCTGATAAGGTCTTAGTTGACTGAGAAATTTTAGTTGATTATTTGTATTAAATTATTATTTTCATTAACAATTAATCTGCAGATCATTTTCTCAATTCATCAATAAATCAACGGTCTATAAAATGTTGGAGAATAGTAAAGAAAATGCCTGTTAATAAATCTCCATTGTATTGAAGGATGTGGTTAGAAAATCACACGATGTACTAATGCATAACTGATCTGCTATGTGGGTGCATGAATTATAATATGTTAGCGCTTTAATGCTGGTGATACTGTACTGAAAAAGAGTGCAAAACTGGGACATGGTGTCTAATGGGGGACATGTCCCCACCTCTTTTTTTTAATTTAGCTATATTATGTAATTTTATAATGGTTAGTGTGTTTTTGATAAGTGTGACATGGCCTCCCCCTTTTTCTTATTTTGTTACTGTTTAATTTATTGGGTCTATGTTTGTGTTTATGATGCTGTAGTGCACACAGGGAAGTGCAAAACCATGACATTGTCTTTGATGAGGAATGTGATCTCTCCCTATATGACACTGCCTTTCCCTCTGATACCTCTCTGTGTTTGAAAGTTCAGTAAAGATTTTTTTAAATAATAATCTAAAGCTTTGGAGATGTAGTTAAGTAGATGTTTCAATTTAATCGACTAGCTGACTAGCTGGGTTTATGTGTGTTTGGATATTTGTGTCAGAGATGGGAAACCTTACCTGAAGTTTTCTGTTGGTCTTCGCCTGGAGACGGGAGGTCTCCCTCTTGTCCACCATATTCCTCTTCCTGCGATGCTGTTGGACATGCCTCGAAGTCTGTGTGCCCTAGATCGTGCAGGTACTGGAAAAGAGGAGAGTTCTGTAAAGAGAGAGAGACACAGTCAAAATTTTTGAGAGAAAGATTGAGCTGTAGTTGAGGAACGATGGATGAGAAGAAATGTGGGAGACGGATGAGTGGGCGAAAGAGAGAAAATGTAGCGTCGCAGGTCGTCAGTTTCGTACACGTTGAGCTGACACTCATCCTGATTTTCCCCCAAGTTTTTCCCAGCGTGAATCCAAAGGTGTCCCAACAGTGATAAACAAAAGAAAAGCATCACTGATTCTCTGAGCTGATCTACTTTCACTTTTGTTGAAGGCTCCACCCTCACCCATTGCTCCTCTCTCTCCTCCATGCAGCTTACTTTTCTATTCTGGGAGGAACACTGTAAAGCCTACGTGCCTACACATGCAAATCTGTAAAATCAACTGTTTTTTGAGCCTCTCCATGCAGCCAAAATTCTCCTTAATTCCTCTCTCCTGAATGAAAAGTGGACACTAAATAGAAGCACAAGTTATCATGCTATAATCTGATCTTCTCTCAGAAGAATAAACACAGGCGATGCTGTTTCTTGCCCTGAACAGAGAGCTCAGAGAACCAAATCAGCCATGAAATGAGCAGAGAGGACGACAAACATCCCATGCTAGAATTTGTCCAAAAAGATGCCTGACCCACTTCTCCTCCCAGCTGCTGAGAAAACATCACTCTGAGCATCTGTGTTGTGTTTGCACAGGAGCATATCAGTTTAATGTAATTAACCATCACCCACCACAAAACATAGTTAGCAGTAAAACAGTGAAATGCTACTCACATGCATCGTCACACCAAGTCGCAGCTCATGTTGTCACCATCCAGATGTAGCTGCGTGTGTATATGTAAGTGAGCCTTTTTTTCAGAACCGACGCATTGGATCTGGTCATCCCCACCCCACCTCCAGCAACTAGTCCAGTAATGATGAAACACCAACAAACAATGCGCATACTACCCCAGCTCAGCCGCTCTCATGACCACTAAAGCTCCTTGGCAGAAACACCGTTAGCCGCCGGCCAAATATTTGGATTTGTTTTGTACTGGCAATGCATGGCAACAGGGCAGAAGGCTGCTTATGAGAAGCTAGCCTGCCTGCTAGCTCGCTAAGCTAGTCGCCGTTCACGTATCGGGCACCGTATATTTACCTCATATCTCGGCCGGTATGACAAAGCATTACAAGTTTGGATACAGAACAAGCGGCTAAGATACAAACCTCAAATACCACATCTTCATCGAACTCTTCAGTCATTGCTCTCCGCCATCTATGCGCAGCCCGTTTTGCATTATGAAGTTGTAGGCGACAGTAGTCAGGAACAGCCGTTGGGAAGTTGGTAGTTAGCCGGTTGCTAAACTTTGCTTAAAACTACAATTCCCATCAATGCTCGACCTCAACCGCTGCTTCCTCGCGAGCAAAAACACAATCGCTCGAGCTATTTAGAACGCCCCAAGTGGTCGCCAGAGGCAACCATTGGGAAAGCCCGGGGTGTAAAGTTAACGGAAAACGGCGGAAAACTTACCTTCAAAATAAAAATCTACACACCTTTAACAGTATTACTATAGGTGTAGCACTTACATGTTCCTTTACTAAAATTCCAACAACTGAAACTGATTGTTCAACAAAAGGTTTTAGAGTTGAAACGATTAGTTGATCACTTAATGGACAGAGAAATAATTACTTTAATCAATCAAATAACCAATAGCCAAGGAAAAATAATTAATCAATACCAAAAACAACTTTCTGTGATTCCAGCCTATTGAATGAGATGACTTCCTGGGGTTCTTTGTCAGATATCATTGTAAAGTAAATATTTTTGGGTATTTTAGACATCTCTGAAGGTTTTTGACAAGTGTTTTGACATTTTACAGACTAAATGATTAATTGATAAGGAATTCATTCATTTAGATTTGACCTGCTGACTTTGGAGCATAGACTGTATGCACATATAAAATATGTTGAAATTTGAAAATGTTTTGATGCATTTACAACTAATTTGGCATCACAAATCAGAAACTCATATTTTAGATGCTTGTGAGCCTGTTTTGGTATTATACAGTGTTTTTTTCTTAAACAAAATGACACTGTGCCATCAAAAGATGGAGTCATATGGCAATGTATAAACTCAAAACTGTCTGAGATAATTACTGACAGTGCTTTAGTTCATGTTCCAACGACTGAAAGAAGGTTAATGTCGAGAATGGATTTATTTTGAAGTGTGTAACCGGAAGTGTAACCCATTATTGTGTCGTACTTGACACTGTTGGGAAAAGCACCGTGGCTAAAAAAACTTCGGGAAAAATGGAAAAAGTAACAGGCGCAAAGACTTTATCCTTGCATCCGCTGGGGAGATAAGGAACAACGGCGATGGTTCTGCATGTTTTCTCCCTGTGGCGGGTTTCAAACTGACAATGGTGTCGAAGGAGGAAAAAACGCAGATTTTCTCGCACTTCCATTGAAAGTAAATTTACTCATGGAGAAAGGAGCAAGTCGGGAGTCATGAGCACAGGTTTGTTTCGTGGGGGAGCTAACTTAACTGATCAAAAACCCTACTATGGTTTGACAAAACTAAACATAAATACTTTTTTTCCAGAGTTTATTCGCAAAAAAAGGAAAACTCTCCAATTTGAGTGTTGTAACGGTCGATAGCATCCACTCTATTTTTACTCAGCCGCAGTTAATTACAGTTTTTCTTAATAACAGCTTTCAAAAAGATATAAAAGAGCACTCGACCTCAGTTTCACTGCTTTCTAAAAACGCCATCATAACTCACAATCCAAAAAATGTCCCTTTTCCGTTTGTTATTACAGCCAGAGTTGCAGCTGGAGAGGGTTAAATCCTTTGTCTTAAAACATCTGTCCTGCTGTTGATGCAACAAGTCGGACTCAATACTAAGCTGCAGCGTTAACATTACATATAAAACTGTTAACATTTGCTTGGATGAAGAGGGATATATCATTTCACCAAACTGGATATGTGCCATAGAGTTCTCTGATTGTTGTTTTTTTTTCACGACACGAGCGGGTTTAGTTCAGATACCTGGCGTTGGCTTCTACGGCGAAAACATAAGGCCGAATTCCGCTCAAAAATCTTGTAGTTTAATGTTTCTTCGGTTACTGGTAGACTTATAAATATCTGGAAATATAGAATATTGACTTTTATGTTGTCGTTAGCATGTATTGGCAAATTCGGCTAATTGATAAAACACCAAATGATAGCAGGGTAAAGTTGAAGACCCCCTTCTCACTGCACACCACCGCCATCCATGGTGAATTTTGCTGTAGGGTTTGGGAGAAAGAGGGGTGTACCACTTCTCAAAGGTTAACATTTCTAGCAGAAGGTGTATGCCGAACTGAAAAGTGACTCTCGGTGAATAGTAGGACAGCTAATGCCTGTCACATCATGTAGGGACAGTTGTTTAAAAGAAGAATAGTGTTATGCTTGTAGATTTTTTTAACAGAGTTCGGAGCGAAGCTTTATGTGCAAAGGCAGAGAGCAGCATGTTTCGGTGGGGGGCGGGGGGGCAGAGCGGTTTTTGGTTGTTGGCCTTTTCGGAAACATCCGCTCGATGACTCCACTTCTCGTGGTGTCGGCCAGCCGAGAGTTTCAGCGGAAAATATGGCCTACAATGTCAATTCACAGCTTTTTATTAGTGTACAGACTCAGATTTTTTTTTTTAATTTAAACTTTATTCAACCATGTTGTTCCCAGCGAGCTACTGGGTGTCTCACCAACTTCAAATATTCATTATGTATTTATAGTGAATATTTAGTAGTTAAGCGGGGAATACATATGTACAATACAGCCACTATACATGGCAAAACAGACAAGGAAGAGTAATTCAAACCATATCTTTCAGAGATGCAAAAACACAAATTGTATGAAGTAAATGGACGAGGCTAATTGTAACAGAAAAGGAGAAAATTATCGTCATAACAGATTGATACCCTTTGTACATATAACATTGGCTGCTGCTGTAGATTATACAGTTCAATTTAGAAAAGAAGCAGAAAAATTCCAGGCATACCAAGCCCCTTCAAGAACAGGAAGAAGTTCACCGATTCAATTGTGACTCTGAATTGCACAGTCCAGTTTAACTGTGTATTTTACTGCAACAACTGAGATGTGAAGTGTTCAGTTATAAATTAATTATTATATAATAAATATAAACCACTCAGAAGAGAAGATGTGAGTGACAGGAGTTTGAATTTAATGAAACTAAATATTATATTTTTAGACCTACAGGCTGGTTCTGATCCCTGGATTTATTTCACACATTACTCCAAACCTCACTTCTTCCCCTCTGACCTTAAGATTGACCTTTTGACCCTGGTCTTAACCGCAGTTCGCAGCTGTCTGTGCTTCTATTAGAGGAAGGGGTGGATGAAGCATGCTTTATGTGCTGTGTGATTCATTTTAAAGGAAGTCTGAGTGAATGATGTTTGACTTTGCCGTAATCTTCCTCCCTCCTCTTTTACGTGCAGGTGTGAAGAAGCCTCCATTAGCTCCCAAACCTAAACTCCCTGCTGCCACCACCAAACCCTCTCCCCCACCCGTTGCCCCCAAACCAGGTCTCCTCACCAGCCAGTCTTTTGTCGTCTCCCAACCTTCCCCCGCCACCCTCAAGAGGACAAAACCGGCTGTTGCCCCCAAACCATGCATTCCCAAATCCACAGCGTCCTCTCCCCCTGTTTCACCCCCACCACCCAAACCCAGTGGAGCACTTATCCTATCTCAGGAACAGCAGGAAGCTTTAGACGATAACCTCTCACTCCTCAACTCCAAAAATGGGATTTTATCAGAGCCCAGCAAACGTGAATCGGACTACATCATTCCCACCTGCTCCTGTGGCCTCCAGGACTGCTCCCAGAGCCAGTGCCTGGAAAATGGAAGTGTAACTGAGATTGGCAGTGATTTGCACAAAGAGCTGCTGCAGAATGGGATCTCTGCAGAAGGGCTCACAGGGACGAGGCCACAAGAGAAAGCAGAAAACCGGGAGGAGGGAGTGGCTGTGGAGAAGGGTGAATGTGGAGGGATTAGCAAAAAGCCCAGGGATAAACCTCAAAGACAGAGACACCTGGACAGGGGATTGGTAAACAAAGAGGCACAGAGGACGGAGGAGCAGAAGGGGAAAGCTTCAGAGGTTGTGAAACATCAGGAAGGTGCTGAGCCTTGTGTTTCAAAAGCGGACGTACAGACTGAGGCTCAAAACTCAGATTTAACAGACTCTAAAATGGCCTGTGATGTTGCAGGCAGCATCATTGTCTTCTCAAGTATCACTCCTCATGAGTTCTCTGCAGAATCCTTTCAGATTGAATACAGTGAGTCTGTCAGCAAAGCCTCCTCTGCCAGGTTACACTCTGATCTGCAGGTCCCTGCTGCACCCAGTAAGCCTCTCCCGGTCCCTCACCCACGTAAACCCAAAAAGCCGGCCCTGGTGAGGCAGGATTGCGTGGAGGGCAGTGCCCAGGGGATCGAGATGCGAGAGGCTGAGGGGAAACTGAGTCTAGCTGGTCTGTCTCTCAGTTCAGAGGGCGAGGAGCTCAGACAGGATGCGAGTGGCGACCTTTTACCCCAGAAAGACTCAGGTATGGGAGACGATGAGCCGGACGCGCCCGTCCCCCCTCCTCGACAGACCTCCCTCTCACCTCGCCTCCTCAGAACAGTCCACACACCCTCCTCTCTTAACAAAAACACCTCACACTCCTTAGACCTGCTCTCACAACCTGACTCAACGAGCCACAAAAAAGAGGGTGAGGAGCACCGGGTGGAGGAGGATGAAGAGGACGGGTATGGTGACTTCGAGCGGTACCCAATCACCCACAGCCTCCCCAAACAGATCAAACTGGGCTGCCACCCGCCTCTGGCTAACGCAAGGAAAGCCTTCTCCGCCGAGGACCAGCCATCGCCGAGGGCGCCACCCCGGAAACCTCAAAGACACAGCCTGCCAGCACCCCCTCCACCCTCCATCTGCCCTCCCGCACCTCCACACGCTAACACCCCCATGAGGGAGCTGCCTGCGCCCCCTCAGGAGAAAACAGCCTGGCGCTTCTCCCGACCCTGCGTGACCTTCTTCAGCCGGCAGATGCCCACCAGGAGCAGTGTGCCGCCAAAGAGCCGAACTCCAGCGCTGGGGGGCAAGCAGAGGGCGCAGTCCTTCTCTGCAGCCGACCTGGCGACCCGGGCCAACTCTCAAAAGAGAAGCCTCTCTTTCCGAAAGCTGCTGGAGCTCAGGCTGTCTGTCAAGATGCTGCCAAAGCTGCTGGCCAAGGGAGGGCAGTCCCTGGACTGTACCAGCATGGAGTCAAACCGGGGGGAGAGGAGCCTGGAGCGGCCCAATAGCTGCATAGGGGAGGCTGATATTTGCGGAGAAGGTGGAGAGGGATCAGTGGAGTATGAGAACGTTCCTCTGTATGAGGAGATCCCAGAGTATATGAATCTGCCGTTTCACAGTGCGAGGTTGGGGTGGCCCAATGATCCTGATGCAGCAGATTCAGACATCTATGAAGTGCAGGATCCGTATCACAGATACCAAGACCATGAATACGAGAGGTACAGTATTTTGCTAAAAGTATGTTTTGAAGTTTGTAAACATCTTTTTAAGGCAGCTACTAAGGATTATTTTTATAACTGATTAATCTGTCTATTTTTTTAGATAATGTTTGTGGTGTTTAATGCATTTATTGGAAGGATAACAGTAGAAAAACAAGAAATTAGGGGAGAGAGAGGGATGACATGCAGCAAAGGTCACAAACAGATTTAAACCTGGAACTTCTAGACCACCAGGCTGCCCTTTTTAAAATGATTTATCAGCTAATTAAGTCTCTGAAATGTTAGAAAATTGTTTGTTTTTGTCTTTCTGTCAGTCCGAAACTCAAAAATATTAAATTCCCTGATGACATGAAACACAGATAAACAGCAAATTGTCACATTTGAGAAGCTGGAAACAGCAGATGCTCTGCAGTTTTCCCTCCAAAACGACTCAAACCATTAATCAATTAGAAAAAAGATTGATAATACATTAACAGATTTACCAACTAGTCATTTTCTATGATGCAGCAGTAACAGGTGTCATATCTAATAATAATTTATCATCTGAGTCAGAATAATCTCTCAGAATAACAGAAAATGTGTGTAACAGGCATCATCAATGAAGTGCCCCAGTTAAGAAAGAAGAGACGTCTTTATGTACCCAGTACAATGGCTGCCTGTGTTTGTGTATGTGAGAAAAACAGCCTGAAAGCTGTTGCAAACCTGCTTCACAGCACTCAGCCCCTGCTGTCACCAGGTGACCCACAGCCTCAGTGTGGGAACCGCTGTGTGTGACAGGTTGCACAGGTGACATGAGTGGGTTTCGTATTTACAAGAGTGTGAAAAGTCGGCCTTTGAGCCAGTGGCGTTGAATTTGAATAGAGCATTGATGTGCAGCAGGTCGGCCTGTTTTCCTGTGGGTTATTTTCAGTGGCCAGGGCAGGAAATGTCTGAGAATCGCAGAAACGCCATACAGCTCTCTAGAACAGGGAAAATAAACCTCCAGCAACCACCGGCCTCCTCCTCCTCCTCGGCCTGCCCGCCTTCGCACTGTGTTTAGCCTCTTCTTAACCTCATCACTCCACTTTTCTCCTGTGTCTTTGTGAGAAAATACAAAGTGATTGTGAAAGTGAGTTTCTCTCTCATCCTGAATAAACGAACAAAGAGTTTAGAAAGGGCTGAAATGAAAGCCTAATGAAATACATAACTTAGTTTAGGACACTAACTAAAACAGGAATAAATAACATAAATTATAGTAAGGTTTAAAAAAAAAATTAGACATGATTTGTTGTGGGAACTGATACATAGATGAATAAATTACTGCAAAACCTCCTCCAGCATCAAACAGGTTTCTGACTTGCTGTTTTATGACACTGTGGATCTGGATTACAACCAAAATCTGTTCAGTTGCTTCTTGGCTCAAACCAAATAGTAGCTGCTCACCCTGTTTTGCAGAGGTCTATTAATACTTTTTAAGATATTCTGACGAATGGGCAGCAGAGTCAGCCTTTTGTCTACATAGAAAATGTGAAAAAAATGGGGAAAAAGCCCAGAACAAAAAGATATCCGAGAGAATATGTCTACACCTCTAACACCTCTCATGGGAAACATTGTCTGCTTTGGTCACTATGAGAGCAGTGAGAGTGAACCACAACTTAAAACCAAAACCAATGAGCTAAAAGAAGCTGAAATGCTCCTTGGGGCTGAGGGGAACTGCAGAGTTGAGTGATGATTGTCTGTGAGGGTTTTTTAAATTTATTTTTTTTATTTTTTTTGCTACAATGAACCCCTAGTCGAGTACTTGAGTTAGTACACTTACATGTAGTACGCTGTGTACACAGTATACTCATGAAGTTCAAAAGTTTGAAATTCGTTGGCGGTCTCTCCCCTTCTGCTACATAGCCAAGATGGCGGCCATTGACAGTGAGGAGTGTCCTTTGGTCCATGCTTGTCAGGGTGAACACTTATGCAATCAAAAGAGCAAGTGTGAGTGTGAAAGTACGCAAATTGAGATGCAATGGTTGACTGGTGCATCTTACAGAAGCTAAACTCGTAGAATCTTTGGCATTTTGCTTTGTTTAATTGTCAGAATCTGGTTAAAGCTCCAGTTTGCAGTAATAAGTGTTAATTGAACAGTCAAGGGACGCTGCCAGCCCAATGACTCAGCCACCTGGTCGCTTTCATGCTATTAAGGTCCCATTGAGTCACTCAGATAACAGGCCCAGACTGTTGTGATGTGGAGCTGTTCCCATGATAAATGGCCTGGTTCCTGTCTCCTCTGTTCACACTGGGGCACTACAAGCAATGAGGTCAAGACCATGGAAGGTGACGCTGAGGTACAATGGCGTGAAAATCAGCCGTTAAAACTATTAAAATGTGCCCTGCTTTCTTAATTCTGTCTGGTATGTGGAGTGGTTAGGATGGTGTTTGTGTGTTAGAAAGAGGGAGCGAGTGAATCTGTAGTGTTTCCCAGGCATCCAGGCCTGTTAAGTTTATGTAAGTAGCTCCAGGCTGTAAACAAGTGGTGCTCTGTGCCGGACCAAGTGTGCTGGAATGCTCGACTATAGAGAAAGCGTAAGGGAGGAAGACTTTCAGAAAAAGGGAGGAAGAGCGAGTGGGATTTAAGTAAAAGAAACTGTCAAGAGGTGTGTAAGAAAAACAGGGAAGTGGAGAGAGCTGGCAGTTGCTGATGAGAGTGAAAGGAAATGTGAGAATATATGGAGTCCCACTGTCTTTCCTGTCTAATATTTATTCTGAGCCATCACCCTCTTTACACATCTACAGACCCTCTGTAGGAAAAGACAGAGAAACATCGGGAGACTGAATCAAGACTCATTAACTCTCCAGTTCTCTGAAGTCTGAAGTTTATCGGTCTTCAAGATCAGACAGCTTAATTCTGCAGAAAAGATTATGAGAGCCAGATCAAAACATTAGTGACACACAAACACATGTTGCTGCTTGTACTAACCTGGCGAACAACACTGTTTGTGGGCAGAGCAGAGCCAGCATGTCGTCTTGCTGCCAGCACAGCAGCAGCTTTGATAAAGACTCAGCACATTGAAATACAGGTTTTAAATCTCTTCTGTAAAATTACTTGAGAGATAATAGTGCATATAGGTCTACCTCAATCATAAAAAGACCTAGGAAATAAATATGTCACAACAGTCCAAAACCCAGAGACACATCTACTTATTACTATAGACAGCTGAGAAAATCAGAAGATAAACAGCTGAAACCAGAGATATCTTTCGCTACTTTTACATGAAAAATAATTAAAATGATCAAAATAGTTTCTGATTATGTTTTTGTTGATTGACAAATCGCTTCAGCTCGACAAAACACACACATGTAAAACAGAAACCTTAATTCTGAAGCATTATCATATCAACCTCAGTACCAAAGTCAGTGTAGGATAATGCTGAATTAATAATGCAGGAATAGTAATAGTAATTAGGGCTACAAGTAACAATTATTAACCTGTGTCAGTGTAATGTCAAAGATAGGAAAGTAAAAATGATTAATCACGACTTCCTACAGTCTAAGGTGATGTTTTTATTTAATCAAAATAATACTAATAATAGTTTATTAAAGGCTCATCTGTCCTGTTCTGTACCAGAGACTGGTAACTTTTTTCACTATTTTGATTGTAAAAGTGACTAAAATAATGAATAGATTGTCAAAATACTTTTTTAGGGAGTTTTTCTAAACTTTCAATCTAGATTTTTTTGGTCTATTTTATTTTTGTGGGAGACAGATTTGTTTTATCTTTGTTTCCATTGTTCTGGTGGTGGCAGGTCTTCTAGTAAATTCCGTCCCCAACCACTCCATCAGTCACGCCTTCACAGTTTAGTTTTCCTTTTGTTTCTTTTTTTAATCGTAGTGGTTGTTTTATTTTTTGTGGAGACAGTGGTTTGTGTCTTTCTGTGTTTTCTCATCCTGCTGTTCCTCCACTGAGTTGTCTCCTCTTTTATCTCACGTCGGGGATTTCTAAATTCTGCTCAGCCGATGCTGCTGCTTTTTTCAGACTTCCTAAGTGAAAATGTGGAAAGTTCGTCTCATTGTTAGGATGTTGTTGCAGCGTAATCAGTATTTTCTGAATGAGTTTTGACTCATGTGCATGTGTGAGTAAAAATTAACGTGTGTTTAG
Source organism: Lates calcarifer (assembly GCF_001640805.2). Lineage (NCBI taxonomy): Eukaryota > Metazoa > Chordata > Actinopteri > Centropomidae > Lates > Lates calcarifer. Next base: position 10,921,717 of record NC_066850.1, read on the forward strand.
TTTATCCTCTCTGTTGCACAAACCTTAATGTGACACATTCCTTAATCTTCATTTATCCAGGGAGGGTTTCTTTGCACACACACACACACACACACACTCATGCTCCTCTCTAGCCTTGCCCTGTGTCTCATTCACACACACTTAAACATTCCTCCCTAAGTGCACCATCTAATCTTTTCTCTGTTTGTTGTGTTGAACGTGTGGTCGGGCAGCGGTTGGCTGGGGCAGGACGTCCACTCTGAGGAGGAGGAGATCCACAGCTCAGACGAAGAGGACAACAGCTCCACCTCCAGCAAGGAGCACCTGGACGAGGCAGACAGACAGGTAATCACCTCCCTCTGTAATGGAAGGAGAACTCAGTCATTACACAGCAACTGAATTTTGTAAAATTGAAACTGAAGTGTTTGTCTGTGTCAGATACCCAAACAAAGACCAGTAAAAACCATTTTTCTAGTTTCCACCAGTGGAGTTTGGTCTGGTCAAACATCCATGTTCTTATTTTTTGTACAGCAGCTTGATACTTGCTCAAGAAAATTAGAAATCAGCTTCTTATAAATGAGAATAAATAAAATTCTGAATGTTCCTAATGACTTATTTCCCTGTCAGTCAAACAGAAATTTGGTTAACTGGTCTAAAAGTAAGAAAATGCTGAAAAAACACTCACAACTGAGCACAATTTTGCACAGCCATTGTGTTGATGAGTGGCTAACGTTAGCGGTGCTAGCATTTTTTTCCTTGCAGGTTAATATATGGGTTCATATGCCAGTTTATTCTGACACAACCTTTCAACCTTATTTTCATTTTAGTATTATCATGACCAACATTTTCACTGCAGGTTTTTCTACTTGTAATGGAGTATTTTTAAGACTGTCAGTGCTGCTTCTGCTAAAGTGAAAGCTCTGGTACTTCCTCCTCCACTGTATATAACAGTGTTGTAAACATTTATCTTTAATGCACATGCCTTGTGACCTTTTATAGCCAAACAATGCTTCCTTGCCTTGTGTATTTGAACTGTGGGCATCCAAAGAGTGATGTTCCTCCTGTGAGAGTGGTTTATTTTCCCAACGTGGTAAAAGAGGTAAAAATGTCTAGTAGTTCATGACAAAAATGCAAACATTTGAGAGAAGTCAGAAGAAATAAACAATACTGTGCAACAGAAACATTAAAAAATGTTTAGAAATGTCAGATCTATCTTGTAACTCATTCCCAACCTCCAGATTGGGACCCACTGCCTTAATGTGACTGTGGAAAATACTACAGAGTTATTACTGGGTCCTAAGTGAGCAGATTGCCAGAGAAACTTTTTTATGGAAAAATGACTCTGAGCTCTTTTCAAACATGATGTCAGCATTATAAAGCTGGCAGAGCGTCTGGAGACCACAATGGACTCGACTCATATCGCTGCCGGTGACTAAACTGTCACTGCATCCACAGGAGATTGTGTGCTCGCATGCTGCCAAGTGTGTTCATTGCCTGTCGCAGTTTTCCAGACGAGGGTGTGTGTGTGTGTGTGTTGAAAGGAGGGGGGTGGTGAGCAAACACAGGAGGGTTACAGGTTCAGGAATAGCTCCCTCAATGACTGAAAGAGGTTTTTTTTTCTGCCTTCGTCCTGTGTGACCCTTGCTCCGTGATACTGTCAGCACCTGTGTCTGATGCCCCTCAAAGCTCCAGGGTATCACAAATACAGGCTCCGAGGACCAGTAGGACATTTCAGTCGAGTGGGGGGGCCAAGGCCGCTGTCCAAATTAAGTCATTGAGAGACCGCCCCATTACCATTCAACAACACACACCATCAGAGAGAGACAGAGAGAGAGAGAGAGAGAGAGAGAGAGCTCCACTTTCAGGCCTGACTGTAGCTGTTGTTTTGGAGGCTGCTGTAAACTCAGTCCCAATGGTTTTAAACACTGAAGCAGGATCCAGTGAACATGGTGATTTGCAGTGAGCCTGTGAGTGATGTGAGCGCTGATGTGTTTTGGTGAGGTTTAGTCACTGTTTGCGTCTCTGTGGCGTCGTCTTGACTGTTTGTGTTTTTCTCCTCTTTCAGCAGGAGGACGAGATGAAGAGGAAGAAGGTGGTGCACATCGCCCAGGAGATTATGAGCTCGGAGAAAGTGTGAGTGGTTTAATAATGAACCAGGAGCACATAATAGCACTGTTTAATTAGCATCTGTGATAAAAAGCTCATATGTGTGGTGGTCTAACTGATGTATTTCTTCTGTTATCAGGTTTGTGGATGTCCTGAAGCTTCTTCACATAGTAAGTGTCAAGACTTATATTTAAGAAACCTTTTCATGAGTGTTGTTTCTGCAACCGTGGAAAAAATAGTGCCTGAAATAATAAATTGTACTGTATGTTTTGTTATCCGCACCAATGCTGTGATTGTTTTGAATGGTGATCAAAGCTTTTTTCCCGAGGATGGACGTGAATTAATGAGCTCTTGGCTGGCTGAAGTGCCTGTACAAAGTTGAATAATGCAGTTATTCCATGGCTGAGGCTTTTAAAGTTGCTGCGTTGGAGGGTTTTTGGTTTCCCCGGGGGCGGCAGTGGGCAGGTAAACTCAGAGCCGCAACCAGGGAGGAGGTGCTTTGATCAGTCCCATTACAAGGAAGACTGTCAGTCGAGAGTGTGCTTATGTGCAAGAGGAAGAAAGATGAGTAATTGAAAAGTTGAGTGTTGGTTTGGCTCTGTTGAGATGAGCTGTTCAGTTTGCACAGTGAGTTTAAAAGTTTGTTTTCCCAGTTTTGTTTTTGTAGAAATGTTTAATGTTAAATGAGTGGGTCGAAATGATCTACACAATTCTTGAACAAGAACAGGTTCTTTCAGAAACGTGTATTAGGTGACATATTACCCTCACACATACAGTAGAGACAGTTCTTTCCAGTATTTTTCATATTGTTAAAAGGACTACAAATGTCATTAACATTTGTTGTCCTTTATTGCGATTAAATACTTTCTGGCTGGAAAGAGATTAAGGCTTTAACTAACAATTATTTTCATTTCAGTTCATCTTATGACTATTTTATCAATTAATGTAGTAACAATTTGATCTATGAAGCATCAGGAAAGTATAAAAATGTCTATCATAATGACCATAAGTCTAAGTTTGCACCATCAGATGTCTTAATTTATCTGACTAATCGTCCAAAATACCCAAATATTAAATTGACATTAACGGAACAAGAAAAGCAGAAAATTGTTCCATTTGAACAAGATAAATGCGAAATGACTTATGTTATTGAAATAATTACCAGTTAATCAACTGATTGACTAATCATTGCAGCTGTAAAAGAGATATTCATCCTGTATCATCCTAAATGTGCAATCAACTTCTATTCTGTATAGTTTCATTATCTCTCAAAAAAGCCCTGAAACAGTGAAAATGGTCAAGAACTTTTCTGATGCTGAAAAGCGCCAGGTGTACAAAAATCCTAATTACAATAATATTAGCTATTTACCTTGATAATAACAAGTTATGATACATTTACTTTTCTCCCTGACAACTGAACAGATTGTGTTTCAAAGGAATGAGCTGAATAATGCTCATAATGCTGCATTAGAATCAGAACCATGTGTCTTTGTTTTGACTGAAGAAGAAACAAACCAGGACCATGTGACTGCCTGATGACTGGTTGTTGTCTTTTTTAGGGAAAGCACATGGAAAAAAAACTTTAACTCAACATAGTAAAATGAGCAGAATCAGGTCTGTTTTGTGATAAACTTTAGGTTTCTATGTACATATACTATTCCTGAGAATACTGTTCCTCTCTAATGCTTATTTTTGTTATTTGATCAATTTTGATTTATCTCCTATTGTTTTGTCTTTAAAATGTCAGCAGCTAGGGAAAATGCCCATTATAGTTTCCAAAGCCCCAAATGGTGTCCTTAAATTCCTTGTTTTATCCAACCAACTGTCCAAAACCCAAGATTTTCACTTTACTATCACAGATGACAAAGACAGTCGACTCCCAACTGAGTGAATATTTGTCATTTTTTGAAAAATGACTGAACAGATGAATTTATTATTCAACTAATGATCTCAGCTCTATACTGGACTTTTCTCAGATCTTCTTTTCATTAGTGTTAGGTGTAACATGAGGCCTGAAAGCTGTGTTTGTTTGTGCATATGTGAAGGACAGACTCCGTTCAAGGTCTGTCCTGAGGGGAATCCCAGCAGAGAGGATTCAGGTCGAGGGTCGAGGGTCCACCTGTCTGGCTGCCTCAGACGTAGCTTTAGTGAAAGCCACCACAGGATTAGTAGAAAACGTCGTCCTGCGGCTGACGAGGGGGGGTGGGGGGAGGTTGGGCATCCAAGAAAGGAGGTCGGATCGCATTCTTCTCTGTCCGCAGACGGCCTGGCCGAGCAGCAGCTGCTTCCTCAGGCCACAGAGACCTCCAGACACACACATGCCTTAGATAATCCTCTGTGTGTGTGTGTGTGTGTGTGTGTGTGTGCAGTATGTGTTATATGTGTGCAGGTGGGTGTGTGGGTTGGTGAATATGTGCGTGCACGCTCGTGGCAAGTTATCTACCCAGTGTGTTTTAATGTTTTTGTCTCATTTGCAGTTGGTTTACTTGTAGCCCAGGCTGGAGTGTGTTTGTGAATATTAAGATGGAAACAAATGAATAAATCCAGAGGGTAAACATCTCATAGTGTCATACTGGTGTCATACTGAGTCATACTACAGGATCAGAGTCACAGAGGACACTCTGAGTCCAGCACCAGTCCTAGAGAGACACCACTTCCTGTCATTATACTCACAATCTTAACATATTATTACATTTATTCACTGATGAAGATAAACATGGTACAAGATGAGCAGTTTTGTGTGTGTGTGTGTGTCTGTGTGTGTGTCTGTCTTTGTGGAATAAGACGTGACTGTTGTCTGTCATCACGTGTCTTTTACTGCTACATGAAGAGAAGAGTTAATGTTAGAGCACATTTGACTTTTGAGTTTAAATGTGTGTGAGAGAGCACAAGTTAACGGGGACACTGGGATCCTGAGCGGCCTCCCTGCTTCCTTCCAGGTGGATGTGAGTGTTGGCACGCTGGACAAAGTCCAGAGTGCTGACTCAGCTCTGTGTATGTGTACGTGCGGAGGTCTAAGGGGAGGGGTGGAGGAGGAGGAGGAGGAGGAGGGGGAGGGCCGACAGTTTATGAGGTGATAACCAGGTGTTCCTGTTCAGCTGCAATACAGTATGTTGTCATGTGTCACCCCCACCCTGTCCTGCTATGTGTGTGTGTCTGTGGGTGTGTGTGTGTGTGATTGAACAGCAAAAGATATTAATCTTGTGTGTCTCCTCAGGACTTTCGGGATGCTGTTGCCAAGGCAACCCGTCAGAATGGGAAGCCCGTGGTGGACGAGCGGATCCTCAATCAGATCCTGTATTACCTTCCACAGCTCTACCAGCTCAACAGAGATCTGCTGAGAGAGCTGGAGGAGAGAGTGGCACACTGGTACACACAAACACACACACCAAACACTTGTTTAATTAACATATGTAATATTTATTTATTACAAAAAGGACCATACTTTTGTAGTTTTGGCTTTAATATTTATTTCAACCAACTGGGACAGAGTTGAGAATGAAGTCATTACATCAGATACAGTCATCTGATCAGTTATCATGTTATAAACAAATTCCAGGCTTTGTTAGCCACCTATAAGGCAATATATATTACCAGCTAAAAGTACAGTGCAGTTAAAACAAGACTTTTACCTTATTTTCCATCAGTGATTTCAATTAGTGAGTATAATATAAGTGAATGACGGCCAGAACCTTTCAAAATAAAGTTGTTAGGTTGTAAAATGATAGGTTGATTGGGGTATCTCTGCATTTAAGCGTTGCAGTTTTAAATTTAAGGACACATTAAAAAAGAAAAGTTGAAAAGATAATCTGGCTTTTCAGCATCAGGGTCATTTTTTCATGCTTGTGATAAGTGAAGTGAACTTAATGTGTAAAAACAGTGGAGTGCCCCTTTAGTAGGTTGATTAAAGATAATGTTAAGGGAAAACGAATGCTGCTCTGCTGTCATACTCATGGACTCATTTGGCTCATGATGATCTCCAGCTGGACCTCATTACTTAATTTAACTCCTCATTTTCTCCTGATCACTACTCATACTCAAGTTGTTTTTACCCGAGCTGGTTCACAGACTGACCGGACTAAACTGTTTACGTCCTGTCTGGTTACAGGAGCGATCACCAGAGGCTGTCAGACATTTTTGTCCAGAAGGGCCCCTACCTGAAGATGTACTCCACCTACATCCGTCAGTTTGACAACAACGTGGCGCTGTTGGACGAACAGTGCAGGAAAAACCCAGCATTCGCCACCGTCGTCCGAGAGTTTGAGGTAGAGTTGGCAACAGGATTGTGTGTGTTTTTAATTTTACAGTAGGCGTGTATGGAATCCTTTGCAAGAAACTAAACAGCAAATTTTGTTTTTGTGGGTTTTTAAATTGGGTTTGAATTTGGTTTTGTTGTTATTTTTCTGCCAACATCTAATCACTTAATAGACTAATTATGTCAGTACAATTTCCAACCAGGATTGTATTGGGGATAATAATGTTTCAGGAACCTTTAAACCCTCACAGACATTTAAATATCCTCTAGTTAAGTTATCTGCAGCTTCAATCCAGAACTGTCTGTATCAGCAGTAGCCATCAAGAAATGCTACTGTTATCCCAAGCACTTGTTTTGAAAGTTTAGTGTGTGTGTGTGTGTGTGTGTGTGTGTCTGTGTGTGTGTGTGTGTGTGTCTGTGTGTGTGTGTGTGTGTGTATTTGTACGGGCTTTGCGGCAGTGTGCAAAAACAACCGTGTGTTTGTTTTGTCTCAGACGAGTCCGAGATGCGCCAGCCTGGCTCTGAAACACTACCTGCTGAAACCAGTGCAGAGGATCCCTCAGTACCAGCTGCTGCTCACAGGTACACACACCCTGACACACACACACACACACATACATACACACACACACTTCACTACTCATTCTGGTCTGTGCTACAAACGTCTGCACACTGAAGGTCAATGGTTTATTGAATCACAGAGTCTTTTTATTGGCAGCATGTGAATGAATTTGGACCGAGGTCGGGTCTTTGTGGTTTGGCTTCACTCAGGTTTTGGTGCTTTAGCGACACCCGGTGGATAATCACAGTAATAGAAACCTGTGGCTTTGACACCAGAGACAGATTTTGTAGAAATGATTTTCATTATTCAAAGTAGTCGTAAGGAAACAGAGAGGCTGTTTGTGCACTGAAAACAATGGATTTAACATAAAACCCCTCTTATATTCTTAAAAAAGGAAATTAAATCATGTAACATTTATTTTCATGTCCTATCCTGTATATTCTGCACAGTATAAGCATTTTTCTTACCAGGAATGAATACATTTATTGCAAAAAGTGTTTAACATGTCCTTTATGGACTACAGTCCTTTCTTTACAACAGGATGTGTTTGCTAAGGGTGTTATTTTGTTTCGTGACTTCCTCCTTCTTTCTTACGTGGACGTCCGCCTGTCAAAGACCTTGTAGTTGAAACATTATTTTAATAAAAACGTGTTGGAGCTCTGAAACCCATTCCTCTCCCTTTGTTATTTTTTTTAACATTCACCTGTCCTCATCTGGGGCTAGATGTACACATTGTACACCTCTGAAATCTCTTTGCTGTTTTCCAGATTATCTAAAGAACCTTCCAGAGGACTCAGAGGATTATAAAGATACACAAGGTTAGACAAAAGCCTCACTTTTAGTGTCTACCAGGACGATCATTTGTGTATGTAAACACAAATCTTTTATCTCTTTCTATCTATGCAGCTGCCCTCAGCATAGTGAAGGAAGTGGCCAACCATGCTAATGACATTATGAAACAAGGGGTAAGACCAGTTCTGCTTAAAATCATTATGTCTTCCAGTGATTAGTCTCATGTCTCCTCTCACCTCTCTGATGTTGTTTATCAGGATAACTTTCAGAAGCTGATGCAGATTCAGTACAGCCTCAACGGTCACCATGAGATCGTTCAGCCAGGGAGGGTAAGTCACTAAAGTGTTGTCAGGATTAACATGTTGTAAAATCTCACTGAAATGAGTGTTCACGAGCTTGTCACAGCGTCAGAAGTGTCAGGTGTAAATTCTGTCAAAAGATCAACAAATACCAGTGTTACTGATTTTTAATTTGACTGTGTTGAAGAAATACAATGAGTGACAGAAATATGATACTCAAAATTAAATTGCATCTGAATTGCAAAAAGAGAACAAATAGACTGTAGACTCTACAGGTCCAACCTCCAATGATAAAACACATTAATCTAACATCACAACCATGATCTTGCAGGCACTACAACATCATCGCACCCTCCCCTGCCTGTTGTTAGAGTCATAAAAAGTTACTCTCTGTGTTTTAAACGCCGCCTGTTTAGACCAAATGTGTCCATATCTGCAGGTGTTTCTGAAGGAGGGAACTCTAATGAAACTGTCCAGGAAAGTCATGCAGCCACGGATGTTTTTTCTGGTGAGCAACAAGTGGATGGGAAAATCTTCTATGATATTTATTTCAGCTCATGTCATGCTTTTTACCTTTTTGTCTTTCCTGCATTTCATTTCAACATCTGAATTTATTTTTTTTTTGTTTGTTTGTTTGTCCAGTTTAATGATGCACTCATGTACACCACTCCAGTCCAGTCTGGCCAGTATAAACTCAACAGTGTCCTCTCTCTGGCCGGGATGAAGGTTAGAGACACACTGCAAACACAGAACTCTGCATTTTTTTAAATTTAATACTTCAATCCTTTTATCTTTTAATTAAATTAAAACTATTAAATTAAACTTTGTCCTCATGTTAGACCTTGTTCTTTATTTATTTTCTATATTTAATTTCATATTTAAATTTTAATCACAGCTTCTGCTCATCTGTTGCTGGTTTTCATTCCTCTGTTTTTGATTCCCAGTCCTATAAATTTACCAGTATTTACACTGAAACACTGGCTGAGGTGAATTCTTGATGGACTGTGGTTGAGTTTGAAGCAACAGTCTCTCAACATTTTCAGTGGTTGTAATCTGTTATTTATGGATTTCTGGTGTGTTTCCCAGGTGAGTAAGCCGAGCCAGGAGGCCTATCAGAATGAGCTGAACATTGAAAGCGTTGAACGCTCTTTCATCCTGTCCGCCAGGTCAGTACTTACTCTCAGCACCTGACACTTAAATGACATTTTCCACATCATGAGCTGTAAACATTTCTAAATGGTTGTGTTTGCTGCAGCCGAGGGCTCTGATGTGTTTTGTGTTTGCAGCTCGGCGACAGAGAGAGACGAGTGGCTGGAGGCCATCGCCAAGGCCATAGACGACTACACGAAGAAGAAAATAACTTTCATATCGAGCCGAAGTCAGGAGGAGGTAAAACTTTAAATCTTTGTGGGTGTGCGTTAAGTGCTGAGAGGCTTATTTCACCCTGCATGCCTCCATGTTAACCGTCCGTCTCTCTAATATCAGGCTGAGGGTGCTGTTGACAGCGGGGCCCCATTAGGTTCAAAGGCTCCCATCTGGATCCCAGACCTGAGGGCCACCATGTGCATGATCTGTACCTGTGAGTTCACCCTCACCTGGAGGAGGCATCACTGTCGCGCCTGTGGAAAGGTTTGTACCACTAACACCACCTCTGCTCCCACACAACATTATATACGTCACCCTCTTCTCATTGCAGTTATGTGTGTGTGTGACAGGTGGTGTGTCAGGCATGCTCTGCTAATAAGTACTACCTGGAGTATTTGAAGAACCAGCCAGCACGTGTGTGTGATCACTGCTTCGCCAAGCTACAGGAGAACAGTAAGTAAACACAGATTTCAGTTATTAGATCAAAATCAGATTTAAATTTTTGTGATGATCTGTATTTTTTATCCCATGAAAGAAACAAAACCAATTTAAACTGTGATATATCTTATTCTTCTGTGTCATTATTGTCCAGAAACTGTTACAAACACATCAGTGAGCCACACTGTTGCGTTCAGTCCCTCATACACCACTCTGCTGCCCAAAATATTCACTAGAGCACCAAATGTAGATTAATCCACCGCTGAAAATAGTCCCTAACAAATGCACTGTTTCCTCTCATCTGAGTAACATTTGTCAAAAACTAAAGTTCCCAGCTATTTAAGGAAATTATTTAGCTTTTTAAAAGATGAAAATTTAACTTTTGGTAAAACCATATGATTTTGATCTATCTACCGATATTTTTTTTTTCAGGTGACCGCTGTGCTTCAACATCAGTTTCTCCCATCAAATCTGGAGCTTTCTCTTTCACTAGAAAACAGAAGAAGATTCCTGCTGCACTAAAAGAGGTGAGGAACACACTTTTGAGCTCACTCTCCTGAACACTTTGTTGTATTCAACTTTTTGTGGTGGAGATTTACCTTTCCCGTGCCGTTTTGCCAGGTTTCAGCCAACACAGAGAACTCCTCCATGAGCGGCTACTTAAACAGGTCAAAGGGCAACAAGAAGCAGTGGAAGAGGCTGTGGTTTGTCATTAAGAACAAAGTCCTGTACACCTATGCTGCCAGCGAGGTACAACACACTGATTCATTTGCTGTTTTTTTTCTAAACTCTGTGAAGCTTGTTTGCCTTTTGGTATTGAGTATTTATTTCTCTCCTGAAGGACGTTGCGGCGTTGGAGAGTCAGCCATTGCTGGGTTTCTTCCTGAGAGAGGAGAAAAACGGGCCGGCTCAGAAGCTGCAGTTCAAACTGTACCACAAAAACACGCTGTTTTACATCTTTAAAGCTGACGACATCCCCACTGCACAGAGGTACGGGGCAGACAATGATTTCAGATCGCAATCTGGTAACACCTGTGGTTACCATGGTAACAGCTAGTGCAGGTTAACAGTATGAGGAAAATGTGGTTGAGGAGCTGGTGGATCTGTTCTAATCACTGCCAAACAAAGTCATATAATGTTAATAGAGAAATCAGTCATAAATAATTATAACTGTGATCTGATTTCATGCTGCATGTGGAGCTGGAGGTGTAAAGACTTTTGTTTCCTTACTTCTTACAATATTTAAAGCTGATGTGCTGTCAAAAAATGTGAAGCAGCAGTACAAGAAGATTTGCAAGTACCTTCATGTGTGTCTTATATTTTCCTATCAAATGACAATGTGAAAGGGATCGTTCGTAGTGATGAACCTACAGAGAATTATCACCAGAATCTGCAGCTCCCCTCAGATTTTCAGAGCTTTATTACTGTTTTGGTTCACTCTCTGCTTTCACAGTGTCATTTTCAGTCACAGCAGGCAGCTATTTCCAGAGAAGAAGCTCTAAAACCCCCTCTCAGCACAGCACAGTCAGAGACCTGCTAGTAAACACGGTGGAGCATTTAACGGCTAATGAGCCAGATATTTCCCTCAGGAGCTGGTCGAGACCAACAACAGCTAATAGAGAAGGAATATTTGACTTAGATTCATCAGGTTGACACAAATATGACTATAAATTAGTGATGTTGCTCTGTAACTTCTGGAAATAAGCAGCTGTACTTTAACTTCTCTAACATTTTCACTGCCCCTGAAGTGGCTGACAGATCAGTTATTGCAGCTTTAGCTCAGCTCTGATGTAGGGAGAGTGAACAATGGACAGTAAAGCAGACTCCATAGAGAGATAATTACTGACTCTAAATACACTCAATGGTTGTTGCTGAAAAGTGAGGACCATAAATAATCAAAACTGGGTTTGGTTTCTGTTTTTCCTCTGGGAGCTAATTTTCTGTTTTGTATTTCTGTCCTCAGATGGATCGAGGCCTTCCAGGAGGCGATGATTCTTGAACAGTGATCACCTTTATCGCAGTGAAGTCACATCACAGCCCCGGAGCCAGTTGATGGACAACTTACGACCCCTGATTGATCTCAGGTCGGGGGTCACCAGCTCAGGAAGGACTCCGGACCGACTGTTGACATAAAAACAGAAACACCACAGACTGTGTGGAAAACAAGACTGATTTTTCCCTCAAAGAACTGGATTCTGTTTCTCTAAACATATTTTCTACCAACAACTGCTACTGATGCTCAGCGCCGCCGACTGAGGTCAGAGCTGATTGTGAGTTACAGCTGTGGGTCAAAGGTCAAGTCCAGAAGCATGTGTGTGGAAGTGAGACCAAACTGTTGTCTGGGCCATTTAAAGCCCTCAGAAATCCAAGGAAGTCTGAAGTCTCGGGATGATTTTTAAATGCAAATGGATGAAGGAAATCACTTTAGTGTGAAACAAAATATATAAAACTGTCCACCTTCATTCAAGCAGATTGATACTGGCTTCACTTAATGTTAACACCACACACATCCTAAAATATTCAAAATGATAAGATGTTTGATCTGAGTCATGGACGCTGACATCTGTTCAAGAGTTTAATTATGAAACAAGGTGGGATTTTACTGTGAAAATCAGGCGTTTACACAGAAACAGGAAGTTTAGTTTGATCTCTCTGGTTAAGAGATTTTATTTTTAGATTTGAAACACCAAACATTTAGATCATGGGATAAAAATAAAAAACAACATCCTGGAGAAAACTGGAAATATCATGAATAATGTAGATATTTTTCATACAGTTAAAATTTATTTTTGCCTGTTTTGCCACATTAGAGATGTTTAATGGGTAAAACTGTGTATATGGACATAAAAGAGCAACATTGACCTTTTTTATATCGAAGCCAAGAGCTAATATTTATATAATAGGAAGATTTATTGTTTGAAAAGCACAGGCTGCCACTTATTTTGGGAGTCAGGGTTTGTTAGGAAACATGTTTCCATTAAAACCATTATTTTTTTAAATTTAAAAGAGAACTGCTTAAAGAAAAGGGGCTTTTTTATGAGCAAATACTGTGGAGAGTATACATGAACTATATTTCTAAGGAAATGCTCAAAAGGAAGAAAAAACATTTTGAATTTTAATGCTTGTTTTTGCAGACATTGTGCCTTATATCTCCTGTTTTGAGAGAAATTGCAATAATATAGGTGCTCTGTTTGAAATTCGTCACTAAACAGGGACAAATTTAAGCATCCAGTTCGCATGACTACTCACTTTCTAGCCAGGGGTCTCTGGGTTTTGTAGTTTTAGGAACAGTAGTTTTTCAGGTGTGTTTGTTCTTGGTTAGGTTGCACTACTCCATCATTGCAAATTAGTTGAATCCACAGTTAAATAAACATAAGTTCTACTTTTTGTAGTGAAGAAATAAAATGGTTAATACAGTCATTAGAGCTCTGGCTGCTGTCAGGATACAGTTTCATTTGTGTGTCATTCAGATTTGCACCAGCGAGGTGTAAATCTGCAGGAGTCAGGTCAGGAGCTACAGCATGCGCTTCTTCATGATTGTACATTAACATTTGTAAACATCCACTCTATCAGAGTTAGAGTCTCCTATAAACAATGTTTCTAAACTGTCAGGCAACAGTTTTTAATAAAATATATATATATAAATAAATGTCCTGTCCTTCTTGATTTCCTGTTTTGTTATTTCAGAGGATGAAAGGCAGAGGAGACATAATCACAAACTGCTGTCACCACCTAATTGCAGACTGCAGACAGATGATGTGGGAGGCAGGAGTTCAAGTGACTGTCATATGCATATGTGTGTTGTAGGTCAGGGTGAAGTCTGGGTCTCTCTTTGAAATGGCGATTACCTTTAAGAGATAAGACATTTTTTCATTAGTCATGAAGCCAAAACACTGAATTCACCCCTGGCTTTATGTTCTGTTTCCCCTGTATCTCCCTCAGCAGTGACATTGGACTGTGTTAGAGCCACTCTCATGGCCAGTGGAGAAACTGTCCTTTAATTAAAAAGCATAAGTTCAAGTCTGTCTCAGGAAAGTGTCCTCTTCTATGTGTTTGGAGAAAAGTATAATTTATAATGCAGAACAAACAAATGGCCTTAATCTGTGTTGGGTAAACGTGTGTATGAATATAGTTTATTTATACAGGTAATAAAACATACAAACATAATTCATTAATAGATTAAAACATCAAATGCATTCATTATGGCAAAACATACACTTAATCATGACAAAGTCCCATTAAATGTTCAGTCAAATGTTTATAATTTAGTGATTTGTAGTAGAGTTACGGTGCACAATTGTTTTTATAAGTGGAACTAAACGTAACCTTCTCTGGTATCACCGGACCTGTTTATAATGCAGCACAGTCCGTCTCCGTAACTCTTCCGTCAAAAGATGGCGGAGTATGTAAACCTTGTCCGAAGGGCTTTGGGGCAGATAGGAGGTCACGGTGGAGTCCGGGGTTTTTTCCTCCAGTTATTCAGGTCAGTTTGATAAAATATGTTTGATGACTTTGTTAAACCACCGACGAAGGCTGTGAAAAGTTCGATAAGACAGAAAATAGAAGCGCGACATGGGTTTTATCCGCAGAGCTAAGTTAGCATGTTGACAGCTAATCCAACCAGCAATCATAAAATGTGCTTTACTCCATATATACAGTCTGATTTAAACCTATAAAACAGCTGTATGATAATGTGGAATATTTGATATCTGTACACTTTGCTTTAACCCTTTGCTTTAAATGAATGGAATTTTAAGCCAAACTCCAGTCAAAATATTCTGACCTTAAAGACAGTGCTCTAACTGTAACTATAACTACTAAAGATCATGACTGAAGAGCAATTAAATAAACTTCAGGATCCATGGATAGATTCGGCTTACAGGTGATTCACCAAGCAGTGTTTGTTTATGCAACAGTTCAGATTTTATTAGCTTGAGGCAACAGTTTTGCTTCGCTGACTGTGTAGGGGGGCATTTAACGTCATTATCACCCTTTTTGTTGGCAGGGTGAATGATGTGAAGACAGGAACCCTGATCGGTGTGGATAAATATGGGAACAAATACTATGAGGACAAGAAGCACTACTTCTTTGGTGGGTAGAGATTTTTAGGAAATTTACACTTAAAATACTTTTTAGATGGTTGTTTTCAGGTTGACTTTGCACGACATGTTTGGATTCAGGTACTGTGTCATCACTGGTTTACACCAGATCTGTTGAAGATACATAAGAGATGTTTGTTTTTGTCTTAGGACGTCACCGCTGGGTGATCTACACCACAGAGATGAACGGAAAGAAAACCTTGTGGGAGGTGGACGGCAGCATGGTGCCTGCTGAATGGTAATTGTATATAGAAGTATCAGTTATCATGTCATTAGTTTTAAGTTTTTTTCTGGAGGTTAAAATGTGGTCTGTATTTACTTTGCCATTCATCCCAAACATATTTAATATATTACTTGGTGTTAGCCTCTATTCAGTATTTGAAAATCTAAATTATTTCAGCTCTCTTGTAGATATACTGCATATAAAAACATATTTCTAAACAAAAAACATCAACTCCACCAGCCTTAAATGCGTAAAATAAACAGTTTTCTTGTAGTGGACACACACTGATGAGCTCCACCGCAAAGTCAAAAAATATTTCGATGATGTTGATCCATGGAAAGTCACTGAAACGCCTCTGTTCTCTCTTCACGTCCGTTCTTCAGGCATCGCTGGCTGCACTGTATGACAGACGACCCCCCGACCACACACCCACCAGAGCCCAAGAAGTTCCTGGCTGAGATCCACCAGTTCAACGTGAGCGGCAGCCCCCAGCAGTACGTGCCCTATCCCACCACCCGCCAGAAGATCCACGAGTGGGTTCCACCCAAAGCTGGAACTCAATGAAAACCTCGACTGCACATTTCATTTTTCCACTCTGTAAATTATGGTTCCCTGCCGCTGTATCAAACATGTCCTGAATAAAATCTCTACACAGACGTTTATGATGGGGGTGGTAGTTCTTACATGAAGCGTTTTTTTGGACATCAGCAGTTTCCTCACAGGTAGAGAGTTGAGTCATGGTGGATTCAGCTGCCGTATCTGACA
The DNA here is from genome assembly GCF_001640805.2 of Lates calcarifer. NCBI lineage: Eukaryota > Metazoa > Chordata > Actinopteri > Centropomidae > Lates > Lates calcarifer. Next base: position 10,937,600 of record NC_066850.1, read on the forward strand.
CTTGTGTGTCTGCTGCCAAACTGAAACAACCTCATTTATACTGGTGAGTCAGTCATTCCAGTCTCATGCTCCGTTTTAAAGTCTAGAGAGGATGTGTTGATGTCAGGTCGAATTTTGGGGAAACATGTCTGATATTCTCCTGTATCATTTAAAGACACTGCATTGTGTAGTTCAGTACTATATCAGTGTAGTGCAGCAGAGACTGAGCTGCAGTGGTTTGTATCACAGTGAGCTTATGCTGCATGTTAATCACTGCAGGATTATGCTGAGCTGAGGGGAAGTTGCAACGTGCAGCATTTCACACTGAGGTGTGTGGAGATTTTCCAGAGCTGACGGGCGATGAGTGTGTGAAAGTGACCGGACACACAGTACACACACACTCATGGTGACTCAGTGTCTGTGAAGCCAGGACCAGAACTCCCATGTTGGACTGCAGAGTAAGAGGTTTGTGGACTTTACTACTTCAGTATTTAAGGTAGATATTTGATAATTTTATGTGCAGACTTTGACACTAGAAATCTGTTCTGACGTTCATTTACTGCGTCATTTGCTTTACTTGATTGTAGCAGAAAGATTTTGCCACATCGCTACTAGTTTTGAAGCCAGTTGTGGCCCAGAAGGCAACTTACACAAGTGTGATGTGAAAACTTTAAACCTTTGGTGCACATGAACCTTTGAGTGAAGCAGGAGACATCTTGTGTTTAGAAGTTGAACACTCAGAGCACCAGTTTACAGCTAGAGTCTGCTATATAAAGGCTGTTTTCACTTATCAGAGCCAGGGAAAAGCCAGGGAATGAGCCCCCCTTTATTCACTGATAATACAACGATAATACAACAATATTATTCTGAAACACATCATTCTGTAATGAGTATTTTTACTTCTGGTAAATATGTTTTGATGCTGATACTTTTCTGTTTTAACTCAAGTTAAATTTTGAATGCATGGACTTTTCTACCCCATGTTATAGCAACTTCTACTTGAGTCAAAGATCTGAATACTCATTCCACCTCTACATGAAGGTATACATTTATACACTTTGTGCTACTTTGTATTTCTGTTCCACTACATCTTTGATTAACACTATTGTGCCTTTTACTCCATTCATTTGACAGCCATAGTTTAATAACTAGTTACTTTACAAATGAAGATTTTATATAAATAACATATGATACACACATAAATTAAAATGTATTATTAAAAAAGAAAACCAGTGGTTTCCAACAGTTTTTAATTTTTGAACCACCAGATTTTACTGAACTACCAAACTGTGGATGAAACAGTAAAATGCCACATACACACTGAAGCATCAGTTTTAATGTCACATAGTATCATATGTCAATCACAGAGGCCAGTTTTCTGCAAAGTCAGTACTTCACTCTGATACTTTATGAACATTTTGCTGATAATACTTGGTGGTTAACACATTGTTTCTCTAGTTTCAGGGATCTGGAGCTGTTAAATGAGGAGACTCACTGTTTCATCTATTTTTCCTCGGGGGGACAGTTTGGAGGAAGAAGACGAAGAGGAAGTAGAAAGAGAGGAAAGTCACCTCAATGTAAGCTTCCACACACACCATCTGTGTAGTGGTGTTTAATGTCCAAGAGGGGGCGTTGTGTCTTTTTTGATTTAGAGGCAGATTCGACACCTCGGCTATATCAGGGCAGGATCAGTGAGAGAGAGTGGAAAGGCTTGTGGCATCCTCTTGAGTCAGCTTTTCAGAAGAATCCTCTCTAGTCTTTATTTAGAAATCAGAGGAGACTTTGCTCGGAGAGAGGAAATTAATTAGGATCAATGAGCTGGAAGTGCTTTGACAGATGACAGTGAGCCTGAGTGGCATCTAATGTGCTCTCTAACCTGAATTTTACATGTTGTGCTCAGTGCAAGGTTTGTTTGTGGCTGTATCTCACATTAGCTGATAGCTATTGTCTGATTCATCTTCTGCAAATGGAGCAGATAATCTTCCCCCTCCCTGCCCTTTATAATTGCTGATGCAGCAGTATGCTGATGTGGCGGCTGGTAGTGATGCCAGCTGGGCACCAGAGAGAGACCGGAGAGGGTCTTGATGAGACACACTCGTCGTCTGGTCCTCTTTCCTCTTCATCCTCCCTCCTGCCAACTGTCATATCCCTTAACTGTATTCATAGTCCATCACCTCCTCCTCCTCCTCCTCCTCCTCCTCCTCTTCTTCGATTCTCCATCTCTTCTCTTTAACATCACTGTCTTTTGACTTTCTCTCCCTCCCCGGCCTCTCCTCTTGCATCATTCATGCCCGACTTCCTCTCCAAGCGTAGATTTGACTCCTAGAGGAGCGGCCTCAGATCCTTGATGAGTATTTCCAGACTCTCGTTTTATGCTCTGTAATTCTGCAAAACGTTCGCAGCGCTTAATGGGTCAGAGTCAGTGCTTAAGGGGATCTTTTATTTATTTATTTTTTTTTTTTAGGCCTCTGCTCTGAGTGTTTTTGCTGTAAAAATATCAATGTCCCAGTTCTGTTCACTTCCTATGTGTGCGCACAAGAGGGAGAAACCCGGAGCTAAAATTTGAGGGAAAAGTCGAGCTGAAATTACAGTTCACAAGATGTTTTAGAGTTTTCCTTCATCTGTGGTGCAACATACTGTAATGTTTCTGCACCGTAGCACACCTGTCTGTCTCTGTGTTGGTGCTTTGAAGCCTCTATCGTTGGATTTTTCTGTTTTATTCTGTTTGACAATGTTTCTTTTTTGGTATAATCCAAAAAGAAAAATGCTGCACAAATACCTGAGGCGATTGTGTATTAGTGTATTAGGAAATAGTCCCAGCAGGAAAAGCGCAGGTGTGGCTAATGATGTTAATTGTAGTTAGATTTCATGTCAGTGTTCCAGCTCCAGTAATTAATGTTATTAGTAACACCTGTGCCTTTTCCTGCAATGAGACTTGTCTGCTGTGTCTCCTGTAGCAAATGACGAGTGTAAAGTGGAATTTCTGGGGACAATTTTCAGTTGCGGATTAATTAGTCAATATAAACAACAGTGTGTATTCATGGTAATAAAGAAACACATCACCCAGTGATTGTTTTTAGTTGTTTCGATGGAGCATAGAAGAATAAGATATATCAGACTCTGGCTACGCAGACACACATTTATATAAATAAATATAAATGTTTTGTTAGTCTAAGACTCTTCATTGGAATTGTAAATAAAGATAAAAAGATTTTTTTTAAAAACGCCTGTTTATTATCCTTTTAGTTGGCCGGTTGACAAAAAGAAACACTGACCCTGCTCCCACTCCTAAAGAATGCATTTGAGCGTGAGTGGGAGTGGGTGCAGAGTCCAGCCTCAGTCACATAAACACACACACACACACACACATACACAACCACAGGCTGTTATCTGGCTCTGCAGATTAGAAGTGCTGTCAGAGTGTCCATCCTGTAGAGAGCATTCACCCCTCAGGGAGAGACTCCTGCACAAACTCAACATTCCCACACTTATTCATTCCTTTAAACCCCCACCCCCCTCCCCACTCCTTAGTCCTGTTCCCATCTCTCCATCTTGTGCCTGCTCCCTCCTGATTGGCAGCAGAGGTTGCTGTTGCCCTGTGTGTGTGTGTGTGTGTGTGTGTGTGTGTGTGTGTGTGTGTGTGTGTGTGTGTGTGTGTGTGTGTGAAGTGTGCCCAGGCCAGCACAGGGTGGCTGATAGGGATCAGTTCCTGCACGGGCTGCTTCATGCCTTTTAAGGTGGTCTTTCTCCAGCTGGGGGCAGAAGTGTGTGAGAGTGGTGCTGAACAGGAGAGCTTAGGAACGCACCCCAGAGGGACGAGGCGGTGCAGCGCCGGTTGGGATTTGAGTGTGTGGAGGTGCCTGATAGCTGCTCACACAGGAAGCAAAAGATTTCACAATAAGAGAGTTGCACACACACTCACACACTCACACTCACACACACTCCTCCTCCCTTAGAGGGTAGTCCTGAAACTTCAAAGAGGCAGACAGAGCTCTCTGATGTGCAGGGGTCCTCTGAAGCTGCTGTGGCATGCACTTTGACCCCAGGCTGTGAGGAAGAGGAGGCATGAGGAAGAACTACAGCGCTATTCCACTCATCTATGTGACAGAGGTAGCGTTTGCACTTATTACGACTCTTAAATCTGTCTCTCCGGTTTGTTAGTTTTCTTTTCTGGTCGGTGTGATAGATAAGGGAGTCACGTCTTTTGCTGTTTATCCCTTCTGCATGAATGAAAAAGAAATGAAGTCAGATGCAGAGAGTCACATGTAATCAGCTGTGCGTTATTGCCCTCATGAACCCGGCATTTATCCGGGTCACATGAGGAGTTAATTTATCGTTGAGATTTGCTCGGTTAGAAGCCAAGATTGTAAATGTTGATAGCTTTCTAGGGAAGGTATCCAAGGCTTGGCATTCTCTGTGCAGCTGAGATAACAGAGCTTAGGGCAGAACAATAAAGAAAACGTCTGATCCTATATAGTTTTCCTTATGGCAGGTATTGGTTTTGTGACCAGCGAGGAAGTTGATTTTTAACAGTTAAAGGTTGAGTCAGGCAAGTTTTACCATGTCTTCTCTGTAAGTGCCAGTGAGAAACATGTGATTGGCCTTTGCTGCTTGAGTAACATCAGAGGAATGTATATAGCAAGCCATAGATCACGCACTCTTCTTAAATTTGTTTTCATTTTCTCTTTCTTTCTCGCTCGGTCTTAGAAAAACCTCCCTGAAGTCTCTCTCTGCTCTGCTTCTCAGTGCTCGAGCAGGAGGTCATGTTGTTGTTACTCCTGTCTTTTTCTGTCCATCACAGTCTCAGCCACTTCCATCTAACTGCTCTGTCATTCTAGTCTGTGTCTAAGAGAGAGCCATCCTTGCACCAATCCCTAGATGGGCCCTGTGCTTTGGGGCTGCCCTTATTGTGCTGACACTGCACGGTTTTGTGTGTGCATGCATTATGTGCCTCAGTCTGCCAGTATATGCACAACAAAATGCTGTTAAAAAAAATAATGTTATGTAACCCTTCCACTATAATGGGGCTCTTCCTGTTAAGCCAACAGCCTTAGTCAGTCCACAAACAAGGAAATAGTATAAGGAAGAAGAAGCAGCAGGGCTTTGCTTTTTTTTGCATTGTGTTTTTACCCTCCTCAACGGTCTCAGCTCTGCAGAAAAGTGCTGCAACAAGTCTGATCAGCCTTGGATGGTGTTTTCACAGCCTCAGAAATGTAGATGCCCTGAAACTATTAACTGTGGTTGCTGTCATCTGTTTAACCATCACTGTGTCTCAGAAACCTCCCCCATTAAGCTGCATGTGTTTATCCTGTAACAGAGGTAGTATCTCAGAGGACGCCACAGTGTAATGTGTCAACAACACAATTTTCTTGCTAATACAGCTCACGGGTTAGCTGTGTGTGTGTGTTCTTGTACTTTTATCCCAACATGCAGTGCGAGGACAATTGCAGCTTCTCACTACTAAGAGAGGTTACTCCAGGATAGGATGAAAACAGGAGTAGTGGCTATGATGATATATAAAGTGAGATGAATTTGTCGTCTATTGTGGCAACATTGCAAACCGATGAAACAGTGAATTGGCTCAAGATGCTGGTTTGTTGGTCCATCCACCACTTTAATCCAGACTGAAGTCTCAACAACCCACATGTGGATTGTCCTGAAATTCTGGCCAGACTGTCACTCAGTTAGTGTTGTTGTTGTAGTGTTGTGTTGTGCTGCTGTGCCCTAAGTGCAGCCTTGCATGACTGTTCATGTGGCTTGTTATATGATTTCTGCATCAGTGCAATGAGTTACTCTCGTTTGTCAGTTATTTTAATTTGCTGGATTTGCTGAAAACAGACACTGACATCTGACTCCTCCACGTCCATAAATAGTTTGCCAATTGACTTTTCCGCTAACATCCTCTCTAACAATGTACATGTGTAGTGCAATATAAACTTAGATTTACTGTGACCGAGGTATATGAAATTTACCTCTGTCAAAATCTGAATCAGGATTTATAACATGCTACAAATACAAATCTCCTTCCAATTTTGCATCTGTAACATTAGGTAAGATCTCAAATCAGCATGAATGTAAGCCAAGCACTAAAGAACCATTCATTCTTTATAATTAAAGTCTCTACATGTGGATTTTACTACTTCCCAAAGTTGAAATTCTTACAAAAGATGCAATTCCTGCAGCTCTTCATTGCTTTCTCCGCTCACATAAATATATTGTCATTATTATCTCAAGGAAATTTCAATCGAACGCAACTGGACTTAGTCATTGTTGCGTTCGACTGAAATTTCCTTGAGATAACTATGACCTGGATGAATGAGAATATTCACAGGATTGTCATTATTATTTATTTTGTGATATAAGTCTGTTTAAATACCATGCTGCTGACCTCTTGGGCTCCTACCAACTTATTTTTACCCACTCTGGTCATGTAGCCATTAATGTGAACTGAGGCGAGCACACCTACTGCACCAATTTTCAATGTCATTTTCAATATTTTTAAAAATAAAACAAACCATCTAAATGATTTTAAATATACTGTAATGACATTAAAATGCCAGACATAGTGGTTTAATGATAATATTCACTTTAATGAGATAAAGGTCAACGGGCCGCACTGACAATATGTCACTACATAACAAAACAAGCATCTTGTCTGTTTGGTAGAAAATGAGAAATTTCATGGTTGGTCCTGATTCATTATTCGCCACCACTGGTTAAGTGCAGTCCCATCATTACTCATATTTTCCTGCCACCATAATTACTTCCAGATGTACTTGCAGAGTGCTTTCAGGGTGTCTGACATGTCCTGAACAAAAAAAAGAAAAAATTGCTGCTGCAGCTGAACATTACTCACATCATTACTCACTATCTGCTCTCATGATATACATTACTGAGAGGGCTTGTTGCACCAGGGACGACTTGCTGTGTCGAATCACCAGCGGCCTGCAGTTTGTTCAGGACAAGCTCAGGAAGTGAATTAATTAACTAAATAAACTGTGTCTCGAGGGAAGGTGAAGAGACTTTTAATGTGTCAGTGAGGATAAATGTAAAGATAATTCTGAAAATGTGTATGAGCGTTCAAGCAGCTTTTCAGTTTTTCCACAATCTTTGGTTTAGGGCTGGAATATGGTTCAGACATTCATGTTCCCCTGATGATGAGGAGTTTTTCCTCTAGAGCCATCATCAGGTCAGAGCAGTGTGGCAGCCAAGAACAATCCAAAATCTAAGGATATTTCATTTACAGCACTTTAAAATAGAAAAAAGTGGCAAAATCTCAAATTTTAGAAGCAGGAATCAGCAAATGTGTGATTTTAAAAGACTTCAGAATTTTTCTTTTAACCAATTCATTGTCTAATCACTTTAGTAATAACAAGTAGCATGTAGTAGTAAACACTGCATGTCCTTCACTAATATCCTGAGGAGACAGACAGCAGACGTACACAACCTGAGCACGACCTCATTAACCACAGGCGTCCGTCACACACTGATTAGAGCAGGGCTACGTGTGCATCTCTGCGTGTACATAATTTCCCTCATGAAGATAATGACCTTCACTGACTGATGGCCAGGTAAATTTGTTCAAACTACATCCACAGACTTCAGCCTCTAATTCTGCACACACACACACATACACAAATGTCATCATATTTGTCACAGATGCACTGCTCAATTTGTCGCCATGGCAACAAGAGATGATGCTAGCAGCCACTTCTGCACTGGTGACCATTTAGTGTCAGCTGTTACATGCAGGAGGCAGCAGCGAAGAATGGCAAAAATGTCATCCATTTTCCAGAAGGAATTCATTCTCATTCTCGAGATCTGAGGCTTTCGTATTTGTCCTCCAGTGGTGGAAAAAATATTGAGAACTTTTACCCAAGGAAAAGTAGCAATACCACAATTTGAATATTGAGTAATATTACGCAGTAAGTAGTAAGCAGCATTTTAATGTTCTTGCTGTGTAACTGGTTTTAACATCATGGTCTCTTACAGTGCGTTATATTTCAAGTTGATCTATCATATACAATATCCTTATCTGCAAAGTGCTTAGTTGTTATCGCAATAAAAAGTATTGATTCCCTGTGAGTCTAAGTGTGTTTCCACCTGTTGCTGTGAGCCACTCAAGCCATTATTAAGTACATCTGTGGCAGTCTCAACTGTGTGTGTGTGTGTGTGTATGTTTTTACAATTGGGAGGCACAAAAAAAAAAGTATTTTCTTTCCATGTGTGTGAATACCATTACACCAGATATGATAGGATTTATTCATACTTGACTTGTCTGGTTAAATCAAAGTTAAACAAAGCAGTGTATATTTCTGTGTGTCTGTGTGTGCGCGCTCTGCCTTATTAACATATAACCTTGTCTGCGTCTGAAGCCTCTGGCTTCCTGCTCTAAAGGGGAAAACAGGCTTTGTGCCATAAACAGAAGCTTAGTCTTTTCTCTGTTGTCATCTGTTTTCTCTGTAACGTCAGCAGAAAGAGAAATCTTTCTGCTCTTTGTTATTTCACACTTTCTTGACTTTATGAACACTCGGTTGCCATTTTAGTTATTGTCACTTTGGAGGCTGTAGTTTGTGGTGCAGTTGAATTGTATCAGTTTATTCTGAGGGGTCTTTTCTTTTTTAGTTTTCAGCAGCTGGTTAGCTTAGCTTGGCATAAAGACTGGAAACAGGGGGGAAACAGCTAGTCTGGCTCTGTCCAAGGGTAAGAGAACATATAGTTACCTAAGGTTACTTAATTAACATGTTGTTTCTTGTTTGTTTAATCTGTACACAATTCAAACTCTAAAAACATTGTTACTTGCAGGTTAGGATAGCTGTAACTAAGCTAACTGGCTGTAGCTTCTTACTGCATGTACAGATAAGACAGCTGTTATCCTATCAATTAGATCACTGATACCCAGAAACTACAGCTAAGAGATGGCTAACTTAGCTTAGCATAAAGACAGGAGGAAACAGCTGGCCCAGTTCTTGCTAATCAGAACCTCAAAAAGCTCATTAATTAACACTTACATCTTGCTAGCTTGCTAGCTGTTTCCCTCTTCTGTCCATTTATTATGCTAAGCTAATGGCAGTGGGTTAATTTTTACCAAACAGGTTTAAGAGTGGTATTTTTATCCTCATCTCTCTCCCAAAATATATTATCTGTTCACTGACTGGTTGTTTGAGCACAAAGAGAATTTTAGTCATGAGCTGTCACACAGTATATGAATGTTCGTGTTTTGTCTGTTGAATCATATGATACCTTGACAGATGAGTAAAGGTGATTGACACGTCTCCTTTTATCTCTCTCTGACCTCTCACTTTAATGTCACACCTCGGTGTCTTTCAGTTCCTTTAATTCTCTTTCTCTCTACACCCACATATCACAGCAGTTGTCATTTATTCTACAGAAAATATTTTAGAAAAAGAACCAAACCACTCAGAGGAAGACAAAGGGGCTGAAATGTCACAAGCTGGTGGTGCAGGGTGGGTCGTGACGTGGGCGTGTAGCGAGATGACACATGAAAGTGTGGCTGGTGCCCCACCACTCCTCCCCCACATGCTTTGAAAGTGTGACCCCTTAGATATTTATTTCAAACGGCCTCTGAGAGAGGCGGCACTGTCCTTTATGAAGGCATTCACGCATTCTGATAGTTGAGATCGGCTCACAGTGCAGTACATCAGTGGATCAGGAGAATATCACAAAAGCCTTAAATAAAAACATGCAGCAGTAATCAATGAGAAACCAAAAATCTTCAGCACACATATATTTCAACAGACCTCGTGTACCAGGTTTACCCCACATCCAATTACAGGATCATATATTTAATATTAGTACAATTTTAGCAAATTCCTTTAAAGGACAGGTCATCTAAGTGTGGAGATAGTTAATCATTTTCATGCTTCACTTGAAGCACTCAAGGCTACGACAACTAAGTAATCTGCTCGCTGTTAAGTTCATGAAATGTCGAAATATTATGAAAAAGAAAATATTCATTACTATATCTCAAAGGCTAAGGTCTGACCACTGGTTAAAAGAATCCAAAATATCCAATCTGCAAAGATATAAAGCAGAGAAGAGCAGCAAATTCTCACATTTGAGAGGCTGGAACCAGAGAATATTTGGTAGTTTTGTTTGATAAATGACTCAGATGATTAGTAATTAACTGATTAGTTCGTTGGCAGAAAATTAACAACGATTTTGAGAGATTAATCATGTCAATTGTTTTTTGTAACAAAAATGCCAGAAATGACTGGTTTCAGCCTCTCAAATATTGAGTTTTACTGCTCCTCTCTGCTTCAGTGTTTATCAGACATTTAGTCTGAGAGACTTGTGTTTGAACAGGAGTTAGTGAGTGTGTGGATCTGTTTTAAACTACAGCTTTATGTTTTTTGATCCAGCACCCATCCTATTAGAGATTTAGATGTGTGTCTTTTTTTTATTGTTTTTTATTTAATGATTTCCTGACTTTTTAAAGGCCAAACTATTGGTGTAAACTTGTAAGGGAGACAAAAGATTTGAGATTGGTACGCTCATTAGTGTGAGGTGTTTGTAAGCAAATGCAATCTGAGGGCCTTCGAGCGCTGGCGGTGAGAACAAAGTGACAAAGAAACAACCAGAGGCTGCTTGTGAATGAAAGCAGGTTGCTGATGAAATAGCAGGTACCTATAGATTGGCTGTGCAGCACCGCAGCGAGCTTGTAGAATCAATAAACCCTGAAAATGCTGTTTGTTTGAGACCAAAAGCAGGGATCTAACCAGGGCAGCAGCCAGGGTTTTAAAAGTACTGTGGTCAGGGTCTGCCCCTCAGACTCTTCAAAATTGCTTCATATTATTTCAGGATTACAAGAGTAGGCACTATATGCAGACATGGTGGAGGAAATAAAGGATATGTCAAATTTTAAAAAAGTAACACATAAAAGGTTCAAAACATTTTTATGTTCCCCAAAGTGTTTATTGGGGCTAAAAAACGCTGGAATCAGCCTGTAAAATATCCACTATTATTTGCTAAATGTAAACTGGCCCCGTGTTGCTCAAGTCCCAAAATTTCACACACACACAAAACAAAAAACAAATGAAATGACCTCTGTGTCCTTATTTGTAGCCTAATCCATAATATCTGATGTATCTATTAATGTAGTAAGCACTGTTTTGACACGTTTTGACATAATCACATGGTTTTTCTATATACTGCAGGTAGAGTCCAGTGTCTTTAGGGGACAGGATAAAAAACTGGCACATTCCTCACCCATATTTTCCCGCTTGGTTTGGGGGATTTATAACTTAGGTCCTTTCACCTCCAGGCTACCAAAACCCCTGTCTCTATTCTGCCTATTCAGACTGGCACTTTAATAGTATCATCACTGCCATTTGCACAGCTGTTTGCAATAAAACTGCATCAGTGTTTGTGAAATTGTGTCCATGTTATTAACCTTGACAGTACTGCATCTATCTGCTGCAGAGCTTCATCTCCAGTCATCTTAAATTTACCGCCAGAGCACCATAAAAACCGCCAAACCTTTTCCCATTCTCAGCCAGCCCATTCAAGTGCCCCATTGATTTAGATCCCCTGCTAGGCTGGGACAAAAGGCACGGCTGGAAAGCAGGGAACCTTAGCCCTCCCTGAAGAAATGCTATTATAGAGGCTGAAAAGAACTCGGGAAGCATGAGGAGGAGGAGTGAAGCCTCTGCTGGTAATATGTTGGGGAGAGAGAGCTTGGAGCTGGTCACACCAACTCCTCTTAAGTTCAATTTGCGCATCACAAAATTAAAACAGGTTACAACACACATATTAGTTTACAGAGTCTGCTGGTTAGTTCATATTTATAGTGGTAATAGGGACTTACTATCATAGCCAACCCTGCTGCTGCAGTGTGTGTGATAAAACCACGTCAGACTGAGTCTTCTCTGTTGATAACCTCTGCCTGGTGATATATGTGAATGCTCAGAGTGATTAGTCACTGTCCCCATTGCCAACCGGTAGCCACAGCAGCAGCCTCCCTCATGCTCTCTAACCCCTCTCTGTTGCTTCTTATTGTTTGTGTTTGCGTGCAATAGGGATCATTACTTGTCCACTGCTGAGCCTAATGGGCTTATCAGCATCAACAGCACAAAGTGGAAAGAACATTAATGTAGCTAAAACTAGCCTTACTGACAAATCCATCTTTTTTGGCAATGAGATCCAGAGGGATTATATACATTTTAGTTTTTCAGGGTTACATAGATCATGAAGTTGGTTTGACTGAAGAAAGGCTGCAGAGTTTGAAAGGCTCACTGAATATGAGATGCTAAGTTACAGGGGTACAGAGGTAAGTGAGAGACAGGAAGGGAAAATTGTGGGAGAGATAAAAAGCTATGAGGTGAAAGAGACAGGCAAGGAAATTATCATTTGAGAGGGAGACACATCATGAAAGAAAATGTAATTGCTGGCACGAAAGCATCGACTCATAATAATAAAAAAAAAAAGTGAAAGGGAGGTTGACAGATTTAATAAGGAAGAGGGTGTGATTTGAGGACAGGTTACACACAAGCACAGAAAGATGAAGAGGGGATGAAAGAAAGAAGGGATGTTTTTTTGGATAGGGCTTCTGTGTGGGGTTACGTAATCCAAAAATACACCATAACTTCATCGCTCCAATTACTGAGCCCAAAGGATGTGCATGTCTATGTGCAAGCATTCTCCCTGTTCAATTGATTCTGACTGAACTGATGTTGATTTGACTTTGCCCTGCCTGGCACAAGGGAGAAAAGAATATTTGTGCCAACAGATGAACACAGCAGTGGGTCTCAGCTTTTTTGCCTCTGTGCTCATCTGGATGTAGACATATTCCCAAATGACAACAGTAGTCACTGAACACAAAATGATAAACACATTAGAGCATCTCTGTGACAGTGATATCAAGAAGACATTAGATGGGAGTCATAAAATTAAAATATTCAGGATTTTAATGTAATTCTCTCCACATGACATCCTTTTCCTGGAACCTGAAAATTATATGTTATCATTTCCCACTCACACATACAGTATATATTACTTGTCTATGTAATGGGGAAAAATGAGTGCAAGATTAATTAAACATGATCCTTTCTAGTTTTAATCTAATCTCCAAAACATAAGTTGATTTGACGGTCGGTATTATATCCATAAAATGTGTGTGGGTGTGTGTCTCTGTCTGTCTGTCAGACTCAGACTACTGTCAGAATAGTGCTATGATCTTACAAGGAACAAAAGACATGAGGAAGCGAAGAGATGTTTCTTCTCTCAGAGAGAAATCTGAACAGTCTGCTCTGGAGAGTTTCTCTTCCTGTCTGACTCAGAAACACAGCAATAACAGGGCCGGAGTAACACAGCTGCTTGTCAATTAGCTCTCAGTCTCTTGTCTCGCTATCTGTCTCTGTCTGTCACTTGTTTTCTCACACACATATTCAATGATGTCAGTTATACCAACACTGAAGTATGGGAACTAATATTAGCATTGACGTCGGTTTTACTGGCATGGAAGTAACAACCATTAACACTGAAATTAATCAAATGACAATAAGTCTGACAGAACACTCAGAGACTCAGAAATAAGACTGTGCAGTATATATATATATATATATATATACTGCACGGTACCCCAACAGAACATTCTGACCCTCCACAAGTGAACACTCTAGAACCCTAGGAGAATGTATCTGATCTCCCTTACACATTCTATAATCCCACTGGAACTCTGACCCAGCCCCAACCTAAACATTCTGGAATCCCTACAGAATGTATCAGTTTGCCTCCTACACATCCCACAATCCCACTGGAATGTTCTGACACTCTTCATCAGAACATTTTGGAATCTTTCCATAATGTTCCAAACATTCTGGAGCCTCACCAGAAAGTCCTGATCCTTGCCCTCACCTAAACAATCCAGAGCCCCACCTAAAGGCTCCGGACCAGTATCAGTATTCCGGAAGTCTCTGGTGTTAAGGAGGTCAGACTGATGTCACAGCTGAGATGGAGACAGGAAGTGGGACAGGAAGTCCGTAAAGAACACAAACATTGCTGGTGAGGAAAGGGAACAATGGTATCTTGTGATTAACAGCGTAAATTTTATGTTTACACGCCAATGCCTGATTGCTTGACGCACACATGAATTTTTACATCATCCTATTACCATGAATTCTGATATTTATACAGGCAGATCAAAAATTCTGTGCTGCATCTCACTTTTTACTGGAAAATTGGATTTTGAACTCTATTGCACTCATTGAAAGTCAAATGTGGTGACATTTAGATGAAGAATCGCAGTTGCGTGCACATCAGAGAGTGTGTGTGTGTGTGTGAGAGCTCTAGTCTGACAGAATAGTTTGATTTTCTTGCAGTGAATCAAAGCCAGCAGCCTTACAATGCTTGTCTGTTGCTGTTTTCCAGTTCTACAGCTTCACAAGTGTCATGCACTGCTGCAATATCCATTAGAGATCAGCTCTTAATGGCATTTACATAAGGCTAAAGTTGTTTTCTGTGAACCCACAGCCAGTGCCCTCTCTGAACTGAATCAATGCTAAAGTACAAAGAGAGCACCAATCTGGGCCTAATTAAATGTCACATTTAACTCTCCGCCTGCTACCTCTCTTTCACACACATAAGCATGGATTTTATAAATCAATACACAGGGGAAATGGACTGGAAGTGTATTAGGTTATTTGGATTGATCATAGCAGAGAGATTTGTTGTGGATCTATCCCAAAGCTATGCAGTCATCTTTCTAAATACACATACGCGCACTCAGGGAAATGATATGATTGAATCAGCCTGGATCAGATTCAAATTTCAATAACGGAGCTCTTGCCCTGCAGGCAGCCTCAGCACCAGGTGCTGTTCTCTACCCTGCAGGCTGAATCACCAAGCCTCAGAGTGTCCAACCTGTCAGGACTCACACTTGTCACCATGATTAACAGGAGGCTGACTCACTCACCGGCCTCATAAAGCAGGTTTCAGGTCAATGTGAGCATAAGAAGAAAGAAAGTGATAGAATGTCAGAGGATAAAGACAGCAATGAAACCCCTGTGAGTGTGTTGGTGTGTTTTGTAAGATGGCAGGTTGTGGTGGTGTCAGCCAGAGGACTTACAGTATGTTGTGAGGATGAATTCTTAATATGTGCTTGGACAATAAGCGATCAGCAGGTCCAGATCATATGACAGGGCCACTAACGATACTAATTGGTTTCTTCATCAGCCAGAGTAGACCCGCCGTGCCTTTAAATCATTCATGACTCAATCCCCAGACCTTTGTAGGGTAATTCATCTATCCTTTCACTTGAGATATGGCCTGTGTCTACCTATTGTATCTTTTTTATTATCTGGGTGACTATGTGAAATACATTTAACCTATAATACTTATGTACTTTAACTTACGTTTTTGGACATTCACTTGTATGGGCAGAGGCCACTTAATGAGGTACCTGTAAAATCTAATGCATTACAACACAACACCTCAGCCATAAGATCTAGCTTTAGAAACATAATTATGTTCACTTTTGTTTGACACTGTCAGAGAGGTATTAATTCAACTATATATTGATTACTGAGGTAGTAGTTTGCATGGTGTCAATCAATCAATTTGTTGTCACAATTTTTCTAAATTGTGAAAAAAAGAGAAAATAGTGAAAAACAAACATGATAATTTCCCACAGCCCAAGGTGATATCTTCACATAGCTTTCTGTATCTGACTAGTTGTCAGCCTAAGTCTAAATATATTTAGCTTACTACAATACTAGCTTGAAAAAGTGGCAAATCCTCACATTAGATAAGCTGGGGCGATCAAATATTAGGTGGATGAAAATGGACATTAACCATTCATTCATTGGCAAAATTGTTTTCAACTACTTCTTGTCAATCAGCCAATCAGCTGATTGTTTCAACTCTATATAAATTGCACAGCTATTCCTGATAAAGTGGCGAGAGAATGTATTCTGTTGTAGTACTTTTACTTAGAATAAGGATCTAATTCTTTTTCCAACGTTGCCCACTTATCTTTAGGTCTACTTTGACTTCCATACCTCAAATATTTATTGTGCTTTTGAATAAAACAGCTACTTCAATTCTGTGGACCTGAGAACTCCTCGTTCTCTGGTTATGAATTAATTAATGTGGGTGTATTCGATATCTCCCCGCAGCCCCTCCCTCTGTTACTGCGGTGGGCGGGGCGTAACTACTCACTGCGCTTCCCCTGGATCCCGGGGGTTAGGAGGAGGCTTACAGCGTCGGGCTGGCCCGGGGAGCAAAGCATACCGTTGCCGCCACCACCGTCGGTCGGTCTCCAGGAGCGGCGAAAGCGAGTGGGAGCCGTGATGGCATGTGTTGCGCCGACGATGTTAACGGACAACGGTCAACTTTACACCTGAGGACAACGAAACGGGAAACCCAGTTGGAATCCCGAGATTATGTCCGGAGCTTGTGGTACTGCTGTGGAGAAAAGTTTAACAGAAGTAGGGACACAGTTACTCCAGCGGCGATAATATGGTAAATATACATTTTGCACTACTACGAAGTTAGCTAACGTTAGCTAACTAACCTCTGTAATGTTGCCCTAAGAGAGATAAACATCGCTATTTCAGTGTTTCAACCAGCGACTTCTCCATGTCCAAGGAGTCTATACATTCTGTTTACGTTGCACCGTTTCTGTCCACGTCGAGAAAATATGGCAACAGACAAATGTGGTTTTAATTAGATGGAAAATGTCCACTTTAGCAAACATACCAAGAGTGAACAAGTCATCCCAATGTCATATAAACTAGCTAACCGTCGAGTTTTTGTCAGTAGACACCAAGTGTTGTTGGAAATCCTCCTCTTTTCCAAGCAATACTTTGTGTAACCGCAAACAGCTGTCACGCCGAGGAGACCAACATGTAACACTTAATGCAAAAAAAGCTGAAATTCTTCTTTGCTGGTCGGAAAATGTGCATATCGGTAACAGCATAACATATTAATATACTCTTAATTAATCTGTAGTTGCCTCTCTGCATTTCGGCTCAGATCCCATACTCCAGTCGCTACATATTCTCTTTAGTTTTCCATACTTAATATTGCACTCTTAGTATCTTCTCATTCCTGCAGCCTTATTCTATAAAATTCGCTGTTGTAAGTGGTATGGTGACATGTCAGCCAGCTGTGAAACCTCTTATATCATGTTGTGCTACCGTTTATTGTGTAGGACTCATGAGTGAGGAAACATTAAATTGACAGATTTTCTAAAGGAGTTTGGTGGAGATGACTAGAGCTTCTTCCAGATCATCTGCTGACCAGACAGTGAAGTTGTCATAATACTCTTAGGTCATTTTGACACTGTGCTCAGGCGACCTTTTCCATCATGTAGACTTATTGTCATCTAGGCATCAAGTAAGACTGTTTGCAAACAGTGTACACACCCGCAGGCAAAGCCAGTGGTGGAGCAGGTTTATCTAGTCTGTCTGCCGGCTTTGCATTGATTTCAGGTGGAGATTCAAATCTAGTCTTTCTGTTATTATATCCAATCATATGGAGTGGATATGGAAATAACCACTCCAATGAAGCTCTTTGTTGTAAGAGGGTAAGCGGCCATACAGTATGCACCTTCCTGTCGTGTTGCACGAATGCCACACATGCAATGCTGACATGCTTGTGTCACTGTGTTATTCCTCCTAAAGGTTGGATAACATGACGTGTTATGGCAGAAAAACAGATTCTCCTATGACCCAGTTACATGGGGAGAGGGGGGGCTCACATACAGCTCTGTGAAGCCCTATGCAGAACAGACATCCACACTTAACAGGCTAAGAGTTATATGACAGCTTTCACAAGAGTCTAAATGGATACAGGGGGTGCTCTGGCTTTTGTGTTGCCATGCAATTCATAGACCTGTAATGATCGAACCTCAATTTAAAGGTCCTTTGAAATTGCTTTAAGATGCCAATTTTCTCCTTTGACTCAATTTGAATATAATTGTTAAAGAGCCACTCAGACAGCTACAGTCCCTTTGAGAGATGGGAACAGCATTTTTTTTGCCAGCAGACACCCACATACACAACTGTGAACCATGTCTCTGTGGTGCATTGTCCTGCTGTCTGTTATAGCATCAGTACACCCAGGTATTTTCATGTTAAGTCAAGTTCTATTCATATAGTGCCAAAAAAACAGAGGTTATCTCAGGTCACTTCTCACATGGTCTAGTCAGTACTTTTCACCAAGACCTAACAGTCCCCCAGTGGCAAGGAAAAACTCCCTTTTAACAGGAAGGAGCCTTGAGCAGAAGTGTGGTCTGGGTGGGCGGCCATCTGCCGAAAAAGAGAGAGGGGAGATCGGGAAGAGAGGAGAGGAGGAAAGAGAACATAGCACAGCTCATGAGTTGTTCAGGGACTGGAGGCAGACCACCCTGTCCTCAGTGGTTAACCTTTATTTGACAACACTCGGGGGAAAGTTGCGGGAGAGAAAGAGTCGACTGAGCATCTTTCCAGCAATGCTTCACGTTCACACCTGGTACAAACATAGTTTCCTGCTGAGCAGCTCTGTCGGTGCAGGGGTGAAGTCCCTTTGCTCAAGGGCACCTCAACGGTAGTTGTTGTGGAAGGATGCAGCATTAGTCATTCACCTTCTTCAAGCACATTTTCCAGTCTGTACCTGGAAAGTCTAGTGTCTGTTAGGAAGGGGGCAGAATTTATTGTCTAAAGTTGGGAGAAGCACTGAAACCTGCAACAGCAACTTTTTTCTTTCTCTGTATTTTATTAAAACTTGGTAACCAGTTATTCTGGAATTTTCTCTTTCTGACCTAAGTAAATATACAGAAAAACTTGGTGCAGCTTCTCTAATATGAAGATTTGTTGCTTTTCTTTGTCTTAAATGAGAATAAAGTGAATATCTGAGTTTTTGACTGCTGGTCGAGCAAAAGTGATCTGAAATTACTGCCTTGTGCTCTAGGAAATTAATTACATTTAAAAGACCAAACAATTGATTAATTAAGAATAACTGGCAGAATAATTGGTAGTGGAAATAATTGTTGCCGTTTTTTGCAGCCCCAGCAAATTATCCCACATTTTGCTCATTGTATTCGTTATTCGCTGTTTTGAACTTTCTTTAAAGTTGCTGACATGCTGAGCAGTAACTCTCTATTAGTGTGTTGAATGTACACAGGAATGAATTAACCACACAAACAAGGTAATTCATTAATAATAATAGTACCCTGTGATTTAAGAACATTAAAAAAGCAAAAGGAATTGGAGAAAAATGTGTAAAAAATGTTGCTGCAAGTCATGATCATTTTCATGTAATTATTTTCTCAGTTAGTTGATTATTCGTTTTGTTTATAAAAGGTCAGAAAACTGTGAAAAATGCTCATCATGGTTTCCAAAAGCTGCTTGTTTAAATCCAAGATAGTCAGTTTGGATTTAACACATACATCAAAGAAAAAAAATGCAAATTCTCACATTTGAGAAGCTGGAACTAGGAACTGTTCTGAAGTCTGATGGAAAAATGACTTCTGATCATTAAAAACTCATCTATAAAGTCCTGCTGTTTAATGAGTAGGCAGCAATCTATGCTGATGTTAATCCTGACTTCTCCCCTTTCAGGCCTAAATATAACATAGCATGAGGAAAGACCTTGTCTCTGCCCCATCATACTTAATCCACGCACATAAAACATTTGGCATTTCATCAGCATCTCTTGAGTTCAGAGGCTTGTGGTCGTCTGAAGGATGCACACCAGCAGCTGGCGTTTGTCTCAGCTGGGCTGGACCTGCAGAGCGTCCCCTCCACTGTGATGAAAAGGAGAGACGAATGATATTGGTGGAGGAAAATTGATTTGTTGAGCCTGGTAGAAGGACTGTAGTTGACCAGGTTTATCGAAACATCAATATGGATGGTTCTTAAAGGTCAGCTCGCTCGTGTGTGTTTACACAAGCACTAAACAGTGTGTGTTTGTGTGGGTGGTGGTGTATAATTAATGCATGGAGTAGCCTTTTCTCTCGCTATCATTACATCGTTTTCAGAGAGGAAGACTTCATCCTCTGTGAGCTGGACTCTTGTGTCTCTGTTTTTGATCCTAAAGAAAGGGATGAGGGAAGGGTGGGGGCTGGTGGGGTGGTGGGTGGGGTGTTTCCTTCTCCATGCTCCTCACTGTGACTCCCTCTGGGCAGCAGTGTGTTTTTCTTTTTTTCTTCTTTAGATTTGTGTCAGTAAAGAGATTGTCTTGGCCAAGGTCTGATTCAACTTTTTTGGCACAGAGATAACTGGAATTCATTCATTACTGAAATAGCAACGTCTCTGCCATCAGTCACATCAGGATATGGTTTTCTTGTTTGTTTTGGCTGAAAATGCATCACGCTTCGCTGTTGGATTATTAGACACCAAAGAAAAACAAATAATCTGACTGTGCAGGAATATCTTTCTCATATTATTTCAGATATTCTTCTCTCTGTGCAGTTGTTCACCACGTTTAAATGCAGTTAGATCTCTTTTCTGATTGATTGAACATAACTGTCTTGCAGTTCAAGGCTGCAACTAATGATTACATCCATTATTGATGGATCTCCTTAGTTCGATTTATTGATTAATGGATTGGCCGATCAAATGTCAGAAAATACTAAAAAATCTCACAGTTCCGTCCAAAACCCAAATCTCATTTACAGTTTTGTAAGACAAAGAAAAGCAGCCAGTCTTAGTGTCTGAGGCTGAAATCATCGATTTGTTTTGGCATTTTTGCCTTAATTAATTCATTTATTATGAAACATAATGGATTTTTTGGGCTAGTCATTGCAATATAAAAACAACAGAGTCATTTTAACAAGCAAAGATGCCAAATATTCTTTGGCTCCAGCTTTTCAAATGTGAGAATTTGCTGTTTTTCTGTTTTATATCTTTGTAAACTGTTTCACATTTTTTAGTTTTCTCCAGTTCTGGCCTCTAATGTAATAAGAAACTGATTGTTTTGTGTTTTAGAAAATTAGGATTGATTAATCAATTAATTGAGCAAATAATCAGCAGATTAATCAGTGTTGAAAATAATCAGTAAACTCTTTTCAGATGTGAGAAACCCAGCTCATTTGAGGACGTAGGACTTGAGATGTAACACAACACATTTTCCATTGATCTATAGATTATTTGGAACCAGAGGATTAAAACCAGTTGATTATAAAAATATAGTTGCCAATTAACTTTCTGTCCATCGACTAACTGATTAGTTGACTAATCATTGTAATTCTGGTTCTTTACATGACCAAATGATGCTAGAAAAAATAGAAAATAGAGCTTAAGTGTTGTATAATGCGTTCCCAGGATTTGGGGTGTATGGATTCTCCCCCTGCAGCAGCAGCACATTGGATTACACGCAGCAGGTCAGGTTAGAGCATGTTTTTTTGTTTTTCTGCAGTGAGGTTAGTTTTATGGCCAGTATACACACACACACACACACACACACACACACACGCCAGCAGCGCCACAAATCACGGCGATGAGCTGAGCTGTGACCATTGTTCGGCCATTGAGAGAGAGAACAAACTGGGGAGGAGTGAGCGTTGTTGAATGGGAGCTGACTGATGGTCCTCGCCTTCGACTCGCTTCATTGGCTATTATGGCGAGGAGGTGCGAGCACCCGGCTCTACTCAATCGCGTCTGTTGTCAGGGCAACCAGTGGAATCTGTTTCCTTATCTCTCTCTCTGTCTCTCTCTCTCTCCCCCTCTCTCTGTATATGTCACATCCTGGAATAAATGAGGCTTAAAGTTTATTAAAATGAGCCAACATGTAAGCGTGAGAGGAGGAAGCGGTGCTGTGCGAAGAGAGGCCGAATCTGTGATATGTAAATTATTGGGACATTTCATACGTAGGTACACAGGTTTATCTCTCCGCCTTTCTCTCTCTCTCCCTCACTCTCTGTGTCTTTCTCTCTGTGCTTTTGGATTAGGGATTGAGTGGGCTAAGCTGACAGTGAATAGACACACACCAGAAGCGATGTCGGGTGTGTGAGTAACACGGTGTGGATTAACCAACACACAAATGCTCTGCCCATCAAATAGATCCTGTGTGGGGTTCACACACACACACACACACACACACAGCTTTTTTTTCCCTAGTCATAGCATATAAAGCTGATTCATCGCCAATTATTACACTCTGTGGGGAGATGAATTTGGCAAGCTCTTTAAATCTGGTTCAACCCCTGTAGCTTTTTATTTTCAAACCACTCAAACTTAACATTATGTCTTGTACAGATTCATTATGACCTGCTACAAGTGATTGGGTAATCTGCCGATTAGTTTCTCAATTAATGAATCAAACGTTTTGTCTTAAATCCAGATATGACAGTTGACATTGTAAATGTAATACATTTTGGGGTTGGACAATTTTGGACAGTTGGTTGGACAAAACAAGACATTTGAAGATGTTACCACGGGCTCTGAGAAGCTGAGATAGACACTGTCATAGAGCTGCATCTGATGAGCTTTATTATCAATGCATTTGTCAGTTTAATGTCTCAGTTAACCATCAGTTTAAAGCCCAAGCTGATGTATTCAGACTGCTTGTTTTGGCTGACAAATAGTCTAAAGCTCAAAGATAATTCAATTTGCATTAGAAAGTGTAAGACAATAGGCACATATTTACTAATTAAAAAATGAAAATAGATCATTTTTAGTGTATTTGCTTAAAAATAACATAAATGATTGACAAAATGACAGTAAAGATGAGATTGGCTGATTAATTGTTTCAGTTTCATTTTGACTCTTTCATGACATTTTATACAACAGAATAAAACTTTATTGTCCACCACAATGGGCAGTTGAAAAAGAGCAGCTTATGTATGAAGTGCACAAGTAAAAAAATACAAATAGAAGACCTAAAACATAACCTGTGGCTCAGTTTTTGTGCTGATTGCACTCAGGACAGATTAATGATTTATCAGTTACACCCCAAAAAAGAAATAAATGAAAGTATTGCAGTAGTATCTGCAGCCTTGGTTAAACACACACTGTAGTGTAGTGTGTGTAAATAAAGTTATAGATATCTCAGTGCAGCCCAGTTGAAGAGTTCCTGCCCCCCCCACACACACACACCTGCTAGTCACTGTTGTGTAATTCACAGGGGAGTGTTTGCATGTGGTTGTGTCAAGAGCAGGATAATTCAGACGACTATATTTGACATCTAAATACAGAATGGATGAGTGTGTGTGTGTCTGCATGTGCACTTCTATAGCACATCCCACTGATCCAGGGTTTCTGGAATATCAAGGAATTGAGATTGGGGATATCAGGAGCTAAAACAAGTAGCCGATTAATTTTGATTATTCCCTAAAATCTTTTTTGAAGAAAAACATTTGATGATTCCAGGCTCTAAAATGTAAGAATTTGCTGCTTTTTCTAGTTTTACTTTAAATATTTTGGGGTTTTTGACTGTTGGTTTGACAAGGGAGACATTTATCTATAATATCCTGGTACAATTTTACAGCCCAATGGAGATTTATTCAAATTGCTGGTTCTATTTAAAAACCCATAGATTTTATCATCACATATGACAAACAAAAGCATCAAATCCTCACATTTTAAAGACTTGAATTTTCAAAATGACTCTAAATGATTCTTTTTTGTTGTTGTTGTTGATTGACTACTTTCTGCAGCCCTAGACTAAACAGTAAGATACAAATATTATCCATTAGATGGTTTTTAAGTGAGAAACAAATTGATTAGTCATTTCCTCAGGAGGAAAACAATAAACAAACTTGGAAAAATGCACTTAAACCACTAGTCAGTCTAACATTGTGTTCTCTTGCACTATTGGAACATTTGGTGCTAATTATGTGGATGTCCTGACTCTGCTGCTGGTCTGCAGCCACATTTGCGGTATCAGCATATTATATATACTATATTGCTGGCTTACATAAACAGTTTTTCAGTGGTCAGCCATTCTAAGTTCCTTTAACTTTTTTGTTTCTTTTTTTTGTCATTTATGGATGACAGAAAAATGTTTCAAGCAGCACATTGTCTTGTACTTGGCAACAAAATCCAACAAAACTCAACAGATTTCAGTGACTTTCACAGCAGCACAGTGACTCGTTCACGTTGGCACTGGTGATCGATTGCGGCACCAATGGTAGTAGACAGTGGCTCTGTGGTGATGCTGCTGGGTGGGCTGCAGAAGACAGGGTTTTTTCCTCTCTCTCTCTCTTATTTTAGCTTTAAAAACAGACGGAACTGTTCTTTAAATGCAGTGTTGCAACTGAACTGAGGAATGGCTTGAAAAAATAATTAGCTAAAATGACAGTGTGCATCATTGACTAAACACTGCATAGAGCAGTAAGAGCACTTCACATTTACAGGAATGGCTGCTCCGCTAATGCCTTTCAATTCTTCTTCTTTGGTTAAAATATTAATTTGAACTTGAGAATTTTTGTTCATGCGGGGGTTGAAAATAGGCTGTCTAGACTTTTCTGTCATAACAGTTTCGCACTGCTGCTCGTTCCTAGACTGGTGTTACACAATCTGCTGCCACTTTATTAGGTACACCTACTCCAGTCCCACAACAGCCCTCAGTTAAATCGATTAAAATATTTTGGAGACAGTACCATAAATTACAGCCTCTAAAATGGCCATAGTGTTGAATCAGCACCACCTCTAGAATATAACAATAGTAATAATAATAATTACTTAATAATTCATAATTAAATCATTTTCTCATTGTTATGGCTGGAAAGTTGAAGAAATAGAGAAAGGGCACCCTGTCGTACTTGCTTTCCGGTGTTGATGTTTATGCTACTGCTGACATGAGTGACTCAGAGATCACTGCCTTTGTGACCTGTACATGGAGATGAAACTAAAATGTTCCCCTTAAAGGCCACAATATGAACTCTGACCTTAACTTGTTTGAATGCTCTGTTTTTAAAGCTCTAATCTGATTCTGATGATCCACCTGTGGAGTTCAAACCCTGACCTGGACTCGCTACAGCAGGCAGGATTTTCTCTCTTTCTCACCCTCGCTCTCCCCTCTTTTCTGCCTCTTTCTGTCTGCATCTCTCCCTCCTCCATGCTCTTTAAAAAATCTGTTTAATCTTTTTTCCTTTTTCTCAACCTCACACATCTGGATCCTCACCCTACGCTTTCTTTCCCCCCCTGGAGCATTTCGAACGAGAGCAACGGCTGCTGGGTAATCTTTTGCTCTGGAAAGCAGAGATTAAAATCTCAGATTACAAGAGGAGAGGAGAGAGAAGAGGAGGGATTACAACTTTTTTTTTCCATTCAGTCCCACACTGCATGTGGGTGTGTATACTCATATACAAAAAATACACATGGTTCAGATTGTGTAGAGCTGCTCCCACACACTGATAAACCCTTCTTTGGGATGATGTAGTACATCTTGTGCTTAGTTTCAAAGCTTTGTGTGTTGTTGTTGTTTCTGTATATGTAGGTGCTGTATTACTAAATCATTAGCTGATGCTGAGCTCCCCAGATAGTTAATGGATTGCCAACAGTTCATTGATTTTTTTAAACTCAATATCCATCCACAACTCTCTCTTTTCTCACTGTGGTGTGATTTATTGATTCACTCTATTACCTAGTTTCTCTTTGGTGTTGTTAATAGAGCAATGTAGGGGACTCACAGTGTATATTCCCTTTTATTCTTTCTCTTTTCCCTCTCTTAAATGTTCTGCTGAAAGTGTACTCTTTACCTTAAGTAGTTCTGCAAAACATTATGAGTCTGCTGAGATTAAATGATGCCTTAAATTGTGTTAAATGGCAGCTGTGTATAAAATGACATAAACTTTAATGTGCCCCTCTAAATATAGCACTTTATCATCAAATATCATTAGCATCATTCATTTAGAGACATTAGTTTAATTACAACAAACAGATAAAACCAACTTACCAAAAAGATCAGCAGCTGCACACTGCATTCAGCATTATGCATCACCGATCTAATTTCAAATCAGATCATGCATACCGTTCTGCTTAGATAGTTTCAACTTCATGCTTAGAATACATAGTTTGTGTTAGGAAAAGGCTGTTGTCAACTCTTATCTTTCTCAGTGTGCCGCAGCAGATGATTGCTGAATGGAGGGTTGTTGAAGCATGTAGCAACATCCTCTTTGCATCAGGAAGTTGTGGAGTTGGTGCAAAATGTTGTGAATTTTTAGAAGCACAAAATGCAGCGCAAAGCAACATTCAAGAACCACAGAGCTGCAGATTTTAATCATGCTAGCAGTGTGATTCTGTCTGTCAGCCACTCTCATCCAGGCTGAATTACCTCAACAGATATCAATGAATCCTAATGACAGTTCATGTAGCGCCATTGATTGTTTATCTGTGGGTGCTGGGTTCTGCGCTCTCAAATGTCTTAGTAGTCCATAGTTGTGGTAGACTTACAATATCCCAGCTTCACTGTGCAGAGTTTGCGCCTCTTTTTTTCACACTGAACTTTGTGATGGCTGTAGTAGTCCTTGGATTTGCATGTTTCTGCTGTTTGTACAGTGGAATCTAATGTCACAGCGTCGCACATGTTTTATCAGTGCCTGGTACGAGTTCCTCTTCTTCTTGTTCAATGGTGGTTGGCGAACAGCTTTTACGTGCCTTACTTTCTACCAGGTGCTTTGAAAATGTGAAAATCATGACTCATCTCTAATACCTGCAAAACTAATTCCCATCAGCCTCAGCCATACTTCATGCTCAGTGCTAATTGGCAATAGTATACTATCAAGCTAAACTAAGGTAGTGAATATGGTAAACATTATACTGCTAAACATCAGAATTTAGTTGTGTCAGTAGTTTTCATCTAAATAAAGTACAGAAAATACAATTAAACCATCACAGAGAAGAGGCAAGGCACAGCAAGATGATGTAATTAAAAGAGCTCCAAAGAAAGAAACTAATATGATGTAGAAAATATGACAGAAATGTGGCGTTTATGTTTATCATTATTTATTCACTTAGTCTGTTTCTATTGTGCAGCATTTTGTTTTTATCGATACACCAAGTTTTCTACCTCCAACACTTATTTTAACTAGTGTTCAACTTTCCAGCATTTCCACTCAGCTTGCTTTATGTGCATAAAATGTGCTTAAAAGCAGGTTGATGGAGTCAGCATTTAGCTCAAAGCACCCACCTTACAAGGCTGCTAGCACGACTGTAGTCCTTTTGTATTCTGTTGCATTAGTCTTTTCTTTTAGTGTCTGTAGTTCTGTCGATCTTTATTATAAGCATTTCACCCTTGAAGAATCCTGCTCTCTCTGCATGCATTTAAAATCAAGCTAATTTTAGCTGCCAAGTCAAACTAAAACCATTAGAAAAGAACATATTACTTTATTTTTTTCTCAGCTGCATAAGTCTACACCAGTAGTCCTCAGCCGTCGTTCCCTTGGGAGCATCTTAACTGATCACTGTTTAAATTTGCAGCGACTGTAAAGGGGAATAAATGAAGGGAAGATGAGAGCAGGATATCTCAGTCAGTCTCTGACTCAGTCAGACATGCCCTCCTCCCTCATCCCCTCCATCTGTGTTTTGTTAATGAGGCTCTGGGGGGTGCGGGGGGGGGGTTTCCTAGGCCATGTCACTGCAGCACTATGCCACTTTCATACTCTGTGGACATGTCAGTCTGACAAACTGCAGAGCTCTGCTGGAAATTGAGTCTTTGCTTTTCACTTCTTATCACATTGCTTACATATTGCACAAAGTCAAAAATGTCAAAAAGCACTGAATAAAATGCAAATTTTAAAAAGGTATGTGGCGTTTGAGGCTCTCTGACAAATATTTCTGTTTTTAAATCCTGTGTCAGTTAACGTTTAATGCTGTCCCTGCTCAAAGATCAAACCCTCTACTATCAGGCTTGAATTCAAGTCACCTCTGCACTCCGGCGTCTGCTGTGGAGCTGTAAGTTACTATGACAGAGGAGAAGGAAGCTGCAAAAGTTATTAATTATACATCAGTTAAATAGCCATTAAATTTAAATTGTGCATGAAATAAAATATAAGCTACTATTAAACTGCTATTGAGTGAGAGAATTACAAATATCCTTTTTGTATTTTGTTGCTCTGACATTTATCTACAAGTCATTTTAATACAATATAATTCATTCCAGTTTCAGTTGCTACTGTTTCTTTCAATCCTAACACAAAACAAGATGTTATCTAATTCCGTAGCATTTCCAGCATGTGTCAGTTAAATGTCCTGTCCAGAACAATCAGAGCAATCATTTGCACCACCCCATATGTAGGTATCAGCAGTGATGGTAAATGCTTTTCAGATACTTTCCACTGATTTCCTGTGGTTTTCATCACCATCTCACTGATTGCTTGAGCGTCTGTGATTAACACACAGGTCGAGTGCATAAATTTACAGCACAGAAGCAGTTGAAATTGTACAATATGACAAATTTTGAGTCATTCAAGTGCTATTGAATCAAATTAAGTGGTTTCATAAAGCAGCACTAAGCGTGATAGCACAAGCAGTGATGCAGCACAGCGACTGGAATTACAGTTTCAGTGAGTGTTGAAGCAGCTGAGCACAGCGAAAATAATTATTGTCAATCAAAAGCAAAGGGAAAGATCCCTCAAAATGTTTGATTGCAGCCCCGGTCTGGTTGCCTTTCAGACAATGTGTATCATTTTTAGGCTCTGAATAACGTGGACGTGTCTCGGTCTGCCCGCCACGAGTTCAGTATTTGTGTGGGTGTGTTCAGAGAGCAGCCTGTCGGGACTTGAAATTGGTTTTTAGTCAGTGCAGCGACACAGTTAATAAGGCACATGCTGTTTACTCCCCCTCAGCCCCACCTTGGGTTTGACTTCAGTACAGGTGTGTGAGTGTGTGTGTGCATTGCTGAAGGTAGAACAAAGGTGAGGTTGTCAACACAATGTGAAGGGAGAGGACTTTGGATCTTAGACTAGTTTGTGGACAGTGTGTGGCACTCCTGTCACACACGACTGTCACCCATATTTATGTACAGTATATATACATGTTCACACTTTAAAGTTAAAAAAGGCAATTTGATAAAAGTGGGTTTTCAGAAGTTATTTAAAAGAAGTTACTGATTTTTCAAATGCAGTTCATCAGGCAGGTCTTCACAGGCACTTCACAGTCAGGACTCAGCTATGTGGTTGAAAGTAGTGTCAAGATTACAGCAACATCAGTTAATTGATTATTCAATTAATCTGCAACGACTCTGACTGTATTTCTAAAAGTTTAATATCTTTGGCCAGACAAAAAAAAAAAAAAAACAGTTTTGTCAACTTGGGCTTTATGAACTCTTAATGGGTATTTTTCACCACTTAAAGACATTCTATAGACCAAATGATCATTAATTAACTGAGAAAGTAATTGCAAGTAACAGCCCTAGTCAAGACATTAAAGATATTTTACTGATCGCTCTATACAGCCTAAAATGGAAAATATAAAGGCAAAAAAATAAAATATGATTCTGAATTATCCTGTAGTCTAGTCAGGTTTATTTATACAGCTCTAAAACACAAATTAGCCTCAGAGGGCTTTAACAATCTGTGCAGCGTACGAGGAAAACAAGGTTTCATTTGCCCCCTAGTTTAAAGTAAAGTGTGTTTCAGTGCTGAGCCCTTGTTACAAAGCTGAACATTGCCTCAACTCTCCATGTTTCAAACCCATTTCCCATTTTCCATCTGTTCTGCAACTGTTTGGCTTTCTGTTTATTTTGTGTGTGATTCTCCGTTGTATCCGTTGAGCCCCATGGGGAGGTGTGCCCGTCTGCACGCTCCTCATCCCCACAGGAGGCTCCTCTCTCTGGTCACAGAGTCACGGCTGATCCCCCCCCCAGGCAGGAGGCTCTATAGCCCGAATCACATGAACCAAATGTCTCATTTCACCTTACATTGTCCTCTTTTTTTTTTATCATAGGTGAACTAAAACTTCTTTTCTATCTCTGTATGTGATCTGAATAGTTTAAAACATAAACAAAACCACTCCTGTTACTTCTGTTTGATAAAAGCAAATAATGTTATTTTTGTGATAATTAAAGACACTCAGAGGTTTTCCTTTAACTATCGACTTGAATGAAGGGAGTTCCCCTGCTTAATTGTTCAAATCATCTTTATTGAAGTCAACTCAGGAGATAAGAGAAGTTGTGAATCACAGCAGTGGAGACAGAAGTGCAGTGGTGATGTGTATTGGTGGGAGCTGGATCCCCATTCATCCAAGATCATGTGGATATAATGTGAAAATTATACAACATAGTGTCTAATAGCCCACAGAATGAGTGCACAGGGTAATCCTAATGATGCATCGCACTGTTAAAGATTCACTATGAGACACATTTATTATTCATACAGCAAAAAACAACCATTTTGTTTCCATTTCTGTTCAATTTGTTGCAGAAAGGGTTTTAGTCATCTGCTCACACAAAATGCTCCCTCGCCTTTTTATAGTGGGGTTGAATGTATTTGAATTGCAGGTGCAGGTGCAGTGGTTTGTGTAACTTGTTCCATGTTCTGTGGCATATTGATGCATTAGGTTTGGTGTACGAGCTTTCTCTGCGGCCCTCAGGAAGTACAGTCATAAATTACCAGGCATGCTCATCTGTGTTATTCTCAAGCCTGCTGGAACAGAGTGGCCTTGGCAAATATAAAAGGGGTTTTGCTGGATTAAGCCTTTCAAAACTTGAGTATCTACAATAAATTGTGCCTGAGTACATCTCCATATTTGTCCAAAGAGCTGCCGTGCTGTTAGGTAAGAAACTGACAAACTTACCAGAGAAAAGAAAACAGGAAGGACCTGAAATAATCACCCATTTTTAGATGAGTTAATAATGTAGCTCAAGGGATTGAGAGCCTTTGTCTCAACTGAAATATTTCAATACAATTGGATGGATTGTCATTATATTTGATATAAACATTCATGGTCCTCTGAGGGATAATCCTAATGACTTCACCAACTCCCTGACTTTTCCTTTAGTGCCATCAGCAGGTCAAAACATGTACCTACCCTATGAAATATCTCAAATTTTAGTACAAAATGGAAAAATGGCAAATACATTTTTTTCCAAAGAAAACAGGTTGTGATTGACTTGTGACTGATCCGGTTTTTCTCTCTGTGGATCAGTTAAATGTTCATTTATTTTATTGTCGTAAAACTAACAACATAGCTTTAGACTCTTTTGTTGTATATCGTGCAGCATGTTTGGATAATTTCACAGTTGTCAGTTTATGATTCTTCTAATGCAAGAGGATATATATTTTCTCAGCACCTCCACCTCTGTTCATGTATGAGACACTTACATCATAGCGTTACCGTATATAATGCCATTATGGTGCGGTAGCTTCCTGTGATTGGCTCAAGAAACCAGCATTTTAAACATCCTCTCCACTAAATCTCTTGATCTGGATTCTACCAATCCCATTATTCGCTGCTCACCAACACTCAAACACACCAGTTTAATTCAGAGTTAATCTAGTGTGCTGGTTCAGACAGTGTGTGTCCTCATGCTGGGTTAGAGCTGAGTAATAGATGACTAATACAGTATAATCTGTTATATTCAGTGTTTTTAAGCACTCATTTATAACAGAGAAGACCGATAAAGAATCGTGTATTTTCCATGTATAGCTTTACTTCTATTCTTCTCATGATACAGTTGATTAACTAATTAATTTAATAAGACAATACTGAACAACTAATTAGACAAATTTTCATTCTGACAGCTGAAACCAGCAAATGTTTAGCATTTTTTTTTGCTAGGCTATATTGCATATTAGGGCTGCAACTAATGATTATTTTCAATTAATTATTATTATTATTATTATTTCAATTAATTTTTGTTTATAAAATGTAAGAAAATAGTTTCTTTATAAAGTCCCACAGCCCAAGGTTGTGTCTCCAAAAGTCTTGTTTTGACAGACCAACAGTCTGAACCCAAAGATACTCAGTTAACTATAATATACGAGAAAGAAAAACATAAAATCTTTACATTTAAGAAGTCTAAGATGCAATTTAAATACGACTGTTTTGTCAGTCGCATAATCAAATAACTGCAGCTCTGTTTCCTGTAGATTACCATACTTTATCTGCATAATGTAGAAGGATGACATCTTATTAACACTTTAGCATGTGTAGCTCAGGTGAGATGTTATTAGGTTCCTGTGTGAGTGTTGACAGTGATAAATAACATTTATGTACAGTACTTATATTAACTGGTGCTCGGATAGGGCTTTTATTCCCTGTGACCAGCCTTGAGTTGATTGATTGGCCCCATGGATCGATTTGCTAGTTCATCATTGGCGGACAGCTGCTGATTGTTTTTTGCCAATTTGTCCAGTGTCACCTCTGCGTATTGACGTTTTTAAAAAAATAATTACTCCAATAAATTGAGGAGGAGGATTGCGTCATTCATGCGGGACGACATGTTTACCGTTTCTTTGTTTCTGACTTGTCTCTACCTCGGGCT
This sequence comes from Lates calcarifer, assembly GCF_001640805.2. Taxonomy (NCBI): domain Eukaryota; kingdom Metazoa; phylum Chordata; class Actinopteri; family Centropomidae; genus Lates; species Lates calcarifer. Next base: position 10,969,946 of record NC_066850.1, read on the forward strand.
CATGTTAGCGGAAAACAAATTGATGGATCTGGAGGCAGGAATAAATAGCTCCTAACTCGGTGCTGCGAGCAGCAACTGAAAAGGTTTTCCTGTGTGTTTGTGCCAGGCCGTCGTTTCCCCATGGCAAGGTCCCTACTCCCAGCTCTATCAATGAGACTCTCAGATGAGCTGGCTTAGTGGGAGTTGGAGTAGCACTTGCTGGCCCACTCTCTCTTTCTCACATACAGCACACACCACAGGCTTCCTCTGCACTCTCTAATCTTGGATTTTGAATATAGAAAGCCGATGCAAATCACTTACCAACACACAGACACACACTATATACTATAGTAATAAAAAACACTGCTTTGCCTAAGTAAGATGTTAGCATGGCTCCAGATTCTTAGTCTTGTTTTAAGGTTAATTAATTAATAATTTAATCTTAATTAATAAATTGTTTTTGTAACCAATCAGTTATCAGTGTTCCTTGAAAGAAAAAGAGTTCAAAAAGCAGTCGAACATGAAACATTTTTGTTTGAATATAGCTAGACTGTTTTTATTTCAAATCTTCCAGGCCAGATTCAAACTCAGGAAGCTGCAGATGTTATGAAAACCAACCAACTAAACAACGAGGACCTCACTTGTTTGTGTTTCCCTTTTCACTTTTGGGTTGTCTGCTGCAAAAAATCAAAAATTCAGAGCATTTGTGCAGCAGGTTTTATGGATAGTAGTAGTTCCATGGAAGGAAAACAACTGGACTGCACTGACATCCACTCATGCATTTTTTATTTCTTAGAGATGAGTTGAATCATCTGGTCCCAGACAGGTAGCCAAGACAAATATCCCATGTATATTTCCCAGTGGACAAATGCCCTGGTGTGTTGTTTGTGTGTTTTGGCTGTGTGTCCACCCATCTGTATAATAATCTAAATGGCCTCAGAGCAGACTGGGGTCACAGGACGAGAAGTGACTAGATAGATATCTGCTCTGTAAAGCAGACATATGGTGCCTCTGTGTGTTCACATGTTAATAATTTCCCATTTTCACCCTCATGTTCAGTACGCATGTTGACTGCTGAGTGCACTGCCAGCCACATGTTTACACACTTGAATCCCCTTCAACTGGCTGATGTATGACCGGGCTGTGCGTGTGTGAGAGGCAGCAGAGGAGGGAATGCAAAAACGTTGGTCTGTGCAAATGAAAGCGTGATCCCCTCACAAATGTGTCTAGAGATGGAAGTGTAATGTACGCTGCAACAGGAAGATGATGTACTGTACCTTCTTGGGCTCACAGTGTGATCATGCACTAATGATTAGATGTTTTCTAATAACTCAGGCTGTATCTTTGACTGTGGACATAATCCACAATATTACAAACAAAACCTTACAGAGAATGGTGGTTCTAGGTGAGTGCTAAAGGGTTAATGGCCTTACCCTTAAAGCTATAACTTCTGCTCAAATCTCATCACAAGCTACCAGAGCGTAAAAATTGTGGTCTGACCAGCAGTTAGAAAAGCCTTAAATTATTTATTTTATCATGATTTAAAGGATGAGTCTAACATTTTTGAATATGGTCCTTATTTCCCCATTAATGTAGGTTTAAATGATTTATAAAACTACACAGACAGACCATTTTATTTAACAGTTAGATCCTTTTTGTTTAACCAGAAACATCACCATATATCACTACCAGACTCCACTGACAAAAACAGTAATCTTACCGAACAGAACATGGGAACACTGCTGCCTCGATCAGTTGGTTTGTTTGTGTGAGTGTGTGACTTTCATCTGTGAAACAAGTATTCAGATGCTTTATTTAAGTAAAAGTACCACACACTAATACAAACTAACTGATTGAGGCAGCAGTATTCCAGCAAGTCCCATGTTGTGCGGGGTAAAATTCCTGTTTTTGTCAGTGGAGTCTGGTGACTTTGAACAGAATGAACAGTTGTTAATGTTGATAAAATGGTGGTTTCAGTGGGAAAAACAAGCACTTTAGTGGACGTATAAAATAAAATAAGGTTTAAAAATACTGGACTTATTCTTTCAGACAGAAGCTACAAACCGCAAATACTCTATAATGTTGATTGTATCAGCGTTATTTACAGCACAGGTTTGTTCTGGCTGCATTTTTTGCCGTCTGGTCGGACTGATAGATGTGTTATGTGTGATGTTCTGAGGGTGTTAGCCATCTGTAATCAGGAGTAGTGAGTAATATTGCTTATTTCAGAACACGGATTCACATGAATGACTATGTTAATTTTTAAAAAAAGTTGATATTGTTGGATTGTTTTCACTGCAGGGGATAATGATTGCTGACTCCTCAGGATGTACAGCAAAAAGCCACAGGACACAGTTAAAAGTGTCATTTATTCTGCTTGTCTGTGTCTAAGAAAAAGACAAAGAATAAAGCCAAAGAAAACACGCCTTCAGGATATGTCAGCAGTTTGCTCATGTGTGCGTAGTTTAGAACTAAGTCTGTCTGCGCTTTGCTGCCGTGGCAACTAGAGTTACCACATACTAATATTTTAGGTTGCCTTACATAATCGTCTGCTTTTGTCAATGCAGAGAGTGGATTTTCAGTACAAGAGCTCACTGGGGGCTTTTTGTTCGGAGCCCTGGGCTCGTCACTGCTCCACTAACTGACCATTGTGTGGTCTTCAGACAGATTTACTGTCTCATCAGCTGCCTTTTCCCCCCTCTTCGCCTCCAGTCTAAACACAAGAATCCTCTCAAGACGACACACTCAGTACTCTTTTGATCTTATTTTTCTTTCTTAGCTCTGTGCTGGATTTTTCTGTCTCGGCAAGCAAGGTAAATGGTGTACTTAGACGAGATGAGACCGTAAAGAGAGTGATAAAGAAAACAGTGAAGATGGAGGATGAAAGAACCACAAAACACCTGATATTTTATATCAGTGATACAAGATTGTGCCTGCAGATCAGCCTGCAGAGTCTGACGTCCTTGTGAAGTCTGTCTTTTGTCTGCAAAGTATGTTGTTTTGTGCCTCCTTAGTTGTTACTGCGAACATTATTGTAGCTCAAAGGAGTTTTTATTTTCTCCCACGTTTCTGAATTTTGCATCTCTCAAATACTATACTGCAAAAACTCAGCTCTCAGAAACAAGACAAAATAGCAATAAAAAGGGGGAAATGTTGCTAAAAAAATGTGAAAAATCTGTTTTGTTTTAAAAACTCTGGGCAGGTGAAATTAAGTTTCTCAGAATTAGTAATAAAATCTTAGTTATAATACAGCAAGATAATTAAGGACAAAAACTTGTGAAATGCTCTGACATAAAAACAGCCTGGTAAGAAGAAAAATCTTCTTACCACTCTTTTTGCAGTGTGCTCTTAACAACAGTTATTATCGTAAGTATACCTATTTGTGAAAGGAAATATTCTCAGAGGCTACAATAATAATGAGTAGTAGTCTGGGTTCTGATTTTCAGCCGCTGTGGTATCACTTCTTCTTGAGATAACACTGAAGATTTCTTTTTTAAGTAACGTCATTCATTCTGTGTGTCTACAGGCGGAGCGCAGCGGCTGCGATGTCCTCAGCATCCCTGTCCCCATTCGTCGCGGCGGCTCAGAGTCCAACCTGGACGTGGTGGACAGCGTTGGCGATGATGGAGTCGGGCTGGATTTCACCAAGGGGGCGCTGGGTATTGACAGCCTGCAGCAGAAGATCCTCAAGGTCAGGGAGAATCATTACTGAGCTCTTCTGCGATCTCTTTTGTAGACTTACTGTGTTTGATGTGCAGAGTGGTGTGTACACATGTGACATGTGGATCGTCAAATATCAAATATCACACATGAGTAAAAGATTAAACATCTCCTTACCTCAGTTTGGTGGTACTTTGTGGAGCAGTTAAAGTAGTATCTTTTAATACATTAATGAGCCAATTCCCATTAAATGTCAGTTAATCTGCTACAATCTCCAGTCAAAAGACTATTAAATTAATTAGTTGAAATAATGAGAAAATGTCTTCCACCACACCTTCTGATTCATTTTCATCACAGTCCCAATCATCCCAGATTCCATTAGAAAGAAAGTGGAAGTACTCCCACCAGCATCAGCACAGTTTAATCACTCTCAGTAAATTTTGTGGTTTATCTCAGTGTTTTGAAGGTAATTTTGGGTTTTAACAGAGACCTAATGAAAAGATCATAAACAAATAATATAATTAGTAATACTCCCAGTTAGTAATACATACAAAGCAATAAACAGGAAGTGAAAAAAGTTTAATTTTTGTTTTTATCGACCCCAACACTGCTCATTAAAGGAAAACAATATGTTTGAACATGGGTCTTAAGAATTGGTGTGGTATTGAGCAGGAACTCAATTGGCTATGTCAAATTACGTCCCCTTAAGTGCTTCTATTTTGCCACTGACAGGATCAGATTGTTATGGATACATCATTACCAGAGTCCACTGACAAAAACAGCAATTTTACCAAGCAGAACAAGAGGTTTGTTGGAATACATTACCTTAGTCACTTAACTAGTTATTGTGTGACTTGGTGGAGGAAGTATTCAGGTCCTTTACATAAGCAAAAGTACCACACAGTATCACAAACGAACTGAGAGATCGAAGCAGCAGTAAAACAGCAACTCCTGTGCTCTGCTCAATAAAAGTCCTGTTTTTTTCAATGGAGTCTGGTAGCAATGTTTCTTGTTAAATGAGACTCTTTAATGTAAAGCTCTATCTCTGTAGGAATCCTATCCATAATGTTGTCAGACTTAATATCAGTCTCAGCCTGTAAGTGTTAATATTAATGTATACTAATAGTGCAGTTAAGGTGCAGTGTAAAATTCAGTAAAAGAAATAAAAGTGCAGTAGAGAAACCAATAAATTAAAGGCTAATGTTGGGGCACATTAAACATCTCCTTTTTTTCTCCTTTCATTCTCCCTTTAGGTGACAGAGCAGATTAAGGTGGAGCAGGCGGCTCGAGATCAGAATGTGGCGGAGTACCTGAAGCTGGTGAACAATGCAGACAAGCAGCAGGTGTCGCGTATCCGCCAGGTCTTTGAGAAGAAGAACCAGAAGTCAGCACAGACCATCGCCCGGCTGCAGAGGAAGTTGGAGCAGTACCACCGTCGCATGAAGGACAGCGAGACCAACGGCAAGCACAGCCACAAGGATGTCAGCGGCAAAGAGTCAGGGACTCACAGTAAGGAGGGCAGCCTGCGGGATGTCAGCGCCACAGGACGACACCCCGCGCTGGATAAAGTGAAGACGATCGGGCCCGGCGTGTCACTCTCCCCGCCATTCTTCTTCAACAAGTCGCGGGAGTTCGCCAACCTCATCAGGAACAAGTTTGGCAGCGCTGACAACATCGCCCACCTCAAGAGCTCCATGGAGTCGGGGTCAGGGCTGCAGGTGGAGGGTGGGGCGAGAGGTCTGAGCGGCAGCGCTACCACAGTAGCCAAGACCACTAAGTACCAGAGCGACGACGAGTGCTCCACTGGGACGTCCGCGTCCGCTGACTCAAACGGGAACCCGGCAGGAGGCTCAGGGGCAGGGTCTGGGGGTCCTGGGAGGTCAGACTCCAATGGGCGTCTGGGGGAGGTGCTGGACATGGTACGGGAGATCAGGGAGGCTCAGGCACAGCTGGCTGAGGACATGGAGACAATGAACGCACAGTTCAAACGGGACTACAGCTACTTCACACAGATGATGCAGGAGGAAAGATACAGGTGAGTGCAGCACCAGAGCACAGGGTTTAGGATGGTTTACTCAGCCTACGTCCACTCTAATATGATCTCCATCCACCTCTGTATCAGAAATAATAACACACCTGAAAACACACATCACATGACCATTCACAAACACTGGGCATGTTGGTATAAACAGGAAGCAGATCTACTGCATTTGGTCACTTAGTTGCAGGAAATCCTAAGAACGAGGAACAGAAAAGGCAAAAAGTAAGGCCAGAGATTTCCAAGTCTCTGTTTCTGCCTGTCCAGACTGAAACGCAACACTGTTTTCAAACCAGGCCAGCAGTATTTACAAATGTCTCAGTTTAAGGCTAACAGAAAATCAGGGGCAGTGTGGAAGCTGGGTGTATCCATAGCAACAGAGATACATTTTTAAAAATAAAACGTATCAGTGTGGATGAGGCCTCACTCTGGCAGCATCAGCTGTCAAGACTGGTATCATCAATGCACAAGAGGATCGATTCTGTCGTCAGATACAAGATAGAGATACAAAATATTTAAAGATAAAAGAGTGGAATCTCATTAATAAACATTGTGCTGACTTTTGTCACAGTTGATTCTTAAATATGGTATGTTTCTTTATATTTTAATTAATCAAATCTGATTAATTGGCTTCAGTCGTCTTGGACTTCAGCCAAAATCAAATAAAATTGTATTAAACAGGCACATTTTATTGCTCTGGACCAGCGGGTGTATACTCAGTTTTGTTGTACACTATATTTCTCTGCTGCTGCCTCACTGTACCAAAAAAAAATTAATCCAATCATCCTCCCCCTGCAGTAACACTCGTAACTGGACAAATTTTGTTTGTACATCAGCTGTTGAACTTAGAAGAGCTTTTGACAGTTTCAGGGGGGCCATTATTACAAGCTTTTGTAAACTAAAAATAGAGGGCAGAGCTTACACACAAATCCCCAGACTGTTGCTAAGTCAACCAAGGGCAAATGTTTTCAGCAGCTTAGTTGCAGTAGTAGATAAACTGCTGTACTGCTACTCACCCACACATACACTCAATTATGCATTGTTTCTCACTCGCTCTCCTTGGTGCTCTGCCTCCACCTACTCTACATGTTTCTATATGTGTGTGTGTGTGTTTCTGTCTTCAGGTATGAGCGGTTAGAGGACCAGTTAAATGACCTGACAGAGCTCCACCAGCATGAAACCAGTAATCTGAAGCAGGAGTTGGCCAGTATTGAGGAGAAGGTGGCTTATCAGGCCTATGAGAGAGCTAGGGACATACAGGTAATGTATGTTTTGTATACATACACCGACACACAGTTACATAATGATGTCTACTTCTGGTCAAACACATTCACTGCTTTCAGATTCTCAAATGAGAAGTCTGGCTTCTGTTTTCTTTGACTTGATTTGGTTTTAACAGAACATCAAAACAACAAGATAACTAGACTAAAGCAACACAACAGACGAGGGCTGCATAATAAGGTCGCTTTTCCCAATTTCACTGAGAAAACTGGAACGATCATTCCTACATTTACACAGTAGAGAAAGAGCAAATGAATAAAAATAAATACAACATCTTTCCATATTGTAAATATCTCATAACCACTATGTACTCTTCTGTTGTTGGGGTCTTTTTGACCATCCATTTCTTAGTAATTATCTATTTTTTAGTTGCTACAAGGAATATTTTGAGATGTTATTTGTCATGAGCTTTAAGTTGGGTCTGTATATTACCTTACTCAGTTTTATATTGTTGTGAATCACAGTATTATATATATATTATAGATCTTTCTCTCTGTCTCTCAAATAACTGATTTTAACATTTTACTTAGGTGTTTACTTCATGCACCTGCAACCTCATGGCACGTAATTATGTGACTATTTTACCTTACAAATGTCTGCTTCAGAATCTTTTTGATGGTACACTGACTTGTAATTGGGAGTATAGCGTTCCAAGCATCTGTCCTTGTACCATGTAACTTTGGTGAGTGGGTAAGATCTCCTACGAGAAGCGTATAATGCTTTATGACACTACAACACACACAGAAAAAGCTAGCTAGGTAATTCTTTCTTTGATTTATCAGCCTCTTTGATGAACTTTGTGTTTGTTACCTGAGCAGTTTGATAAGTTTTGTTTTCTGTACATGAGCTGTTAGCTTCTAGGAGTACGCTGGCTCCAGTACCCATAAGCGCTCGGACTCAGTGTATAACAGAATTTAATGCTCCAGCATCCTGTAATTACCACTTGTGGCTGCAGAGGGCACTGTTGGTGCTGCTCAGCAAAAGTTGCACAGAGTTAACTCAAAGCTAAGATACTCAAAGCTGATAGATTCTGTTGTTTTGGGTCTAAAGTGTCTGCCAAAGTTTTGAATAGTTTGGGATGTGTTGTCTTTTAAGTAAAGACAGGTAAGATTGTGAGAGAGGTTACGTCACACACCGGAGCCACCGAAATGCCTCCAGCATCTCCATTCATTTCTAATGTGACACACAACTCCTGTTCATTTCTAATGCTGCTGATGTCAATTCATATCTTATCCAGTTTCACTGCCCTTCCCCTATGACTCATTGCTCATTGCTCTCCAGTATTTCCCTGATCTTAACCATTGTGTGTATTTGTGTGCACAGGAAGTCCTGGAGTCGTGTCAGACTCGCGTGTCAAAGCTTGAGCTCCAGCAGCAGCAGCAGCAGACCGTTCAGCTGGAAAACACTGATGCCAAGGTGCTGCTGGGGAAGTGCATCAACATCATGCTGGCCATCGTCACTGTGATCCTGGTGTGTGTCTCCACGGCAGCCAAGTTCACAGCCCCACTGCTGCGTAGCCGGCTCCACCTGGCACTCACCTGTGTGGGTGTGTCTGTGCTGGCGCTGCTGTGGAAGAACTGGGAACATTTGCAGTGTGCGTTGGAGCGACTGCTCCTCCCACACTGATTCTGGTCTCATTTGTGGGGGCACAAATGAGACCAGAAAACTTTGCCCCAAACCCCTTGGTCCAGGTCTCCAGGAGGTGTGTTGTCATGGCAACACAAAAACTGGGGAGGGAGTTTACATGTAGCCTTACACCAGCCCTAGCTCCCCAGCAATTTTGGGCTCTATGGTGACTTGATTTATGGCTTTGTGCTTTGCATGTCTAAATGGAGTCCACACAGATCCATAGCAACTCCAGATGTAAACTGATGTAGGTTACATCAACTTAACAGAATTGTGACAATGCTCTACTACGAATGCTGAAGGGGCAAACATATAAATATGGCACAAAGCGGCCATAATGGTGAATTAATACACGATAAATAAGCTGGAATTGATCAGATGAGAGCCCTATTATTGGCTCATCAGGAGAATCTGGATCGCACCAAGAGACACAGACACTAAAGTCTAAATATAAACAAGTGGGCTTTCACTGCTGCGTGGAAACACACTGATTTTTTTCCTGTCCTTTAAAGGGAAGCGCACCTGTCATAGCACCACCACCTCACCACCTCTAAACAAACACTCACTGGCTGTATGTGTGTGTGTTTGCCAGTCAATTGGTTTTGATGACTCCTCATACACCAGCCAGTTGTCACAAACACACATCCACCTGAAGATTCGTACTGTGTCTGTATTTATTTGCTGTTTTTTTTTGTCCGTGTCTCATTCAAAAGGACGATTTTGAAGCCCGAGATACACAATGTTTTAAACTATGGTCGTGTTTGTGTCTGTCTGAGTGTGTAAATGTGTGTATTCATGTACTGTACACCTGCTTGTGTGTGTCTGTACTGTGTTTCTTAAGGGAATGGTTCAACATTTTTTGGGAAATACGCTTAGGAAGGTTGATACCAGTCTCCTGTCTACGCTTGAAATATGAAGCTGGAGCCAGGAGGTGGTCCGCTTAGCTTAGCATTTAGACTGGAAACAGTGAAAAAGCTGACTGAAGATAACAAAATACACCTACCAGCTCCTATAAAACTAATTAATTTACATACAGTATATATAGAGAGAATAACTCATGATGTCACTTTCTGTCTATATTATGCCTGTATATTAAATTTACTATCTGCAATTTGAGTCAGCTGAACACTCTACAAGCACAACTAAACAACAACTTAATTTGGTTTTGTCCATTTCCATTAAACTCTAACTCTCTTCTACAATCAGTCTTTCAACTTTGTAGTTGTAGTCTCAGCTACAACGTTCAGTCCTCTCTGCTCTTCTGCTGAACTGTGATATTTAACCTGCCAGCCTTTAGGACTTATAAGAAATTATAAGAAGTTAAAGGTTAAAGGTGCTATATGTATGTTTTTGGTATTGTTACACAGCTAGTGTTAGCATCAGCAGCTGTTTACTTACCAGTCTAGGAGAAACATTGCAAGTTCAGCATCAAACTTTATTCCTTTACTTGCCAAGAGCTGTCTCCAGCAGTGGAAAGCTGCGCCATTGTTAACTGTTCTACCACTTCTTTTCTTCTTCTTTACTGAAGTTAGCATGCTAACCAGCTAGCCTAGGCCTGTCCCATTACTGTATAAATATATAAATATAGAATAAACAATGCTATAAGATAATTTTCTAAATGAATACTGTCCTGTCCTTTACGGGAGCTGGTAGGTGTATTTTATGAGCTTTTAACTCTCAGCAAGAAAACTTATCAGCTCAAAACTTATTCAGTCTCCCAAAATGTTGAACTGTTCCTCCAGAGGAAAGCTTATGAACTGCCTCCTGTCATGTTAATTTGAAGCTTCTGGATTTCCTTCAAAATCTGTTTTTGTGTTTTTCAGGTAACAGTTGCTTCTCAAAGCAGTTTGAGGAAAAAAAAAACTTGGTCCATAGGTTGACTTGGTTTTACTGAGCTCCAAAGACTGCAGCTTTAGCATCAGCTAACCAGCTAGCATGTAAACTGTGAGGAGGGTCTACCTGACATCTGATTTCAATGCAGAAAACTCATTTTTAACAGGAGAAGCAGAGCCCATCTGTGATTCCTCCTTTGACTTAAAGATTGATTTTATTGAAATGCCTTTTTTTTTTTTTTTTTACGAGGTTGAACAAAACAACATTAACTTCTGTGTGAAGCCTTTTTTGTTGTGCTGCGTTCATGTCCGGTGGGAATAAAAAGAAGTGCTGTTCTGACATTTGAAAGAATTCCCACCTGCTGAAACTTGCTTTAAGCCACGGAAAAGAGACCGTGACTGATTATTTGCTGTTCATTTTATTAACTCATAATAATTCCTGTCAGTCTTTTCACACTTTCAACACTCTCCCGTTCAGCTGGGAAGTGACTCATTTGAGACGATGTCTAAGACGAGCACAGACAGTCCCGCTGTCATATTTTAAGACTTACGAATTGTAATGACCTGGAGGATGAAGATTGTTCAGTTGTTTTACTTGAAATAAGTGTCTGTTCTTGTATTAAGATGCTGAAATGTAAGTTAACCTGGAAAAATCAGGTCTCTGAGCAGCATTCACCCCTTATGTTTGCCATATGTGGTGATATCAGTATCATAGCAGCTGTTTTTCCCATGTGACATGAATGCAGCATCACAGACTGGACAGAGGGAACTGAACAATGTAGCTCCATGCTCCCTAACCCTGTATCACTGTGATGATCGGGGGGATGAAATAGGACTGATGCCTTTTCAATGCAGCTTATTGTATTGTATTGTGTAACTCTGTGTTCTGTTTATGTCCCTTCAAAAACAACAACAACAACAACAAAAGAGCCAAATATGGAGATTTTTAAGGCACCATAGCCTTTATAAGTAACACTGAAATTGTCTCTTTTACGTTTTCTTACCGTTAGTTGTCAATGTGTTTTCCAAATTGGCCCAAACACTATTTCCGTCTGCTCCTCGGGAGAGACACGCACTTTCTCTGTAAAGCTGTATTTGTAAGTCCATAATGTATATTTTCAAATTTCTGTCTTCTCTACTGTTTGTGTATTAGTTTCTAGTTATGAGTTTTCCATAACATTATTTTTATCAGATGAGAAAATAAATCTTTGTTTTTCTAAGATCGTCCCTGTTTTCAACTCATCCATTATACAGTACATTATCCATCAGACAGACTGTACAATGTGAGGGCAGGAGGGATCTGTGGTAAAGATCAAACCACGCTGCAGGCATCATAAGGAATTCATACATAAAATGGGTGTAAATGACTTTGACAAACACCCACCTGCTGCTCAGTGTGCTGCTATAGGGAAAAACCAAGGAGCAGTGATGGAGGAAGAACTCAGATCTTTTACTAAAAAAGCAATACACACTATTTAACACTAAAATGCTCATTTTACAGAATGCCTACAGAGGTATAATGTAAGTTTGAATGGAAATACTCAAGATCAAGATCTTCAAACTCTACAAACTCTTTCTTGTATTAAAAAGAATATTGTAGCTATTTTTAGTATAATTACCCGGACTTGTATTTGCTAGATAAATCATATAGTTACATCACTGACTTGTCTTTTCATATTGTAGCTTCTTATTGGGAAATACATGTTTGCTTTCTTCTTCATTACATCTTCAGTATATATTTACACTGAATATGAGCTTAAATATCAGTGTAATTCAGTTATTTTCTCTAAAAAGTCTTATGGATATTGTAACAGACGTTCCACTTTTACAAGAAACAAAGTGTGATGTTTTCAGTGAGTTGCTCTGGGCTATGGGCTAAAGCTTGAGGTCAGTTCTTTAGCCTAAATTTGTTTACATTTTGGATAATTAAGAATGCTGAATCAGCTTTTGGCGGTTCCTGTTTGCAGTTGATCATTAGATGTACAGTCAACTATCAATAAATTACTTTGACACTGAAGAAAACTTCAAATTGTGACAATTCTCAGGCAAGTTCTGCAGCTATGAGGAGCATATTTTGAGCATATTTTCTCTGATTTTAAAGCAGGTTTATGGACCTTTATTCAGAGATAATGGTATCCTCAGCATAAAGCACATCTAATCTAAATATATGATGATTATCATGCATGTGTGCTGAGACTTTACTGAGTTTTCTTGGCAGCCATCTGGCGCTGCTGTTTCTGTAACTGCAGCCAAACTAAATATCTAACTTCAAGCCACGAAAAATCCCTTTCATGAAGTGTTTTTTGAAAATCTGGATTGTAGCCTACATGTTTGAAGGTGGAAACTTCCATAAAAGTACAAAACATTGCCTCATCTTCCTCTCAGCAAGAAAATTAATAGGCACAATGTGTCTTACTTATTAATATTTTAGACCAGGCGTAATAGAGCTGAAGATCAAGTAGACAATTAGAGTTGTTGACCAGCATGGAAAAAACAAATGTGTGTGCAGCAATGGATGTTGACATGCACAGTGAATGAGGTTGTCAGATGTGGTTAGAATAGAAAACAAGGTAATTTGACTTATGTTGTTCAGGGACTAAAATTATTTCCGGGACGTGAAATGAATTTCTAAATGCTGCTGTTATCAACTTGTTAGACTGGGGACGAAGAAAATCACAATCAATCAATATTTTGTGTTATTTAAAATGCAGTTTGATTTTCAGAAGGTTTATGAGTGAGTGTTGTCATGTACTGATGTGGTTTTGTGGATCCTTAAAAGTCCCGGATCTTTAATACCTATCTTTAAATTCAGTATAGAAGATATAATACTTTTTAAAATTATATTTCACCACAAAAATTGAATCAATTTTCAAGCAGTAGTAGGTGACTGATGAGGCAGGGGGTTTATTTTTATAGCATCTTTCAGCAACATTCAAATTGTTTTACATAAGACAAAAAACAAGATATGAAAGAGACATAAGGTGATATAAAATAGAGACTTAAATAGAGACTTAAAACAGTTTAAGATCTGAGTAAACTGTTCAGAGTTCATTTTCCTCTGAAAGACACGGCTCTCTCCGACACCTGGCCAGGTGAGGTCCAAACATCTGTACTGAGTCCTGCATATTACCTGAAGGTAATGTACTGTGTACATACATGAGTGGGATAAAAACCGGGAGGAGACTGACACCTAGCTGTCAGAAATGACCAGTGCTTTGAATATGTAGCTTTTAAATGTATTTAAGATATTATTCATTAATGATGTATCACTAATATATATTTTTATTCTTCATGAACATCATGGATAGTTTGATGCTATAAACAAATTATTAACAAAAAATATCATTATATTATTCTAGTTCCTGAGTGAAAGAAGACTTTTAAAATATATGTAATTTCTTTTATTATTCCCACATCAAACATGCATTAAAGAAAACTCTGATTAAATATGATTGATTTACATTCTAGTAATAAAAGTCAAAGGCTATTCACTACTACTGAGACCATATATAATATTTTGCCTCTATATTTAGTGAATAAAAAAAATAAAAATAACAGATGAAAAAAGGGAATAACCATTTAAGACACCAGATATAATAATTTGGAGACAAAAATAAAGAAAAAACAGTAAATTCAAAATAGATTTTGACATATTAAGGTATAGCTGTTTGTGTTTGTTTTCCTGTTAAGCTGTGAATTTGAGAATGTGAAAGAACATTAAGCAAAAATACATGAAATACATGAAGGGCATGTGTTAGGTAACTTGATGATATGATATTATAACATTATTTTCATCCCATGAAAATATTATTATTCTCCAGTGACTGAATGACTGAGTGACAGTGTCATTTTTTATACACAATGAATTGCAGTTATATACACACAGAAAATGTATAAACAAATATTCTGATGTTTTAAATCGGAATAGACTAAAACAATGAAATAGAACAACAGTCAATGGTAAAATCCAGTTTATATTAAAATAGAGTTTTATCCTCCGCAGCAGTAGGTGGCGCCAGTGAGCGTCAATGTTGTTTTGGCGCAAACCGGAAATCATCATAACTGTTCACCTTAAAAAAGGAGTCCAATGTAGCAGCAACTGGCGCTGAGGACAAAGATAAAAGCTAAAATCTGTTATTTTGATTTATTCTGAATTATATAACATCAGCCGACTGAATTTGGATTTTACTTTGCGGATTTGAAGCGAACAAACCTTCAAAAGTCTCACAGGAATGCTAGCTGTCCTGTGGCTAGCCTCTGTTAGCATAGATAGTAGCTAACGCTACTTTCATGAATTCACTTTAAATACAGCAGGTTGTTTTTAATTTCTGATTAACTTCCGCCTTAAATGGATGAACACAAAGAGAATATTCATGCCAAGGACGTGAATGTGAAGATGTCAGCTACAAAAGAAGAGGAAAAGGTTGGCGTTAATAACAGAAAGCTAAAGTTCACCTCTGATTTATCTGATAGAAAATCACATTAGATAGATACTTTATTTAATCGGGAAATTCACACCGACCGTCTTAAATGTAAATGTACAGACAACTTAGTCGGTGAAAGCATTTGATTTAGCATCGCGTTATACAGTTATCTCCAAATTTATTCGGTATTTATTAACTTGTTTTGTCCAGGCATGTACTCTGTAATGTTAATTACATTATAGAAGCATTCTAGAAAAGGTTGAATTTATTGCAGAGTTGTTGTATTAGACTACATTAGCTTGAGGCGGGTGTACTGTGTGTTTTTATCCTTATAGTCTCCATCAGCCTCCATGGAAAAAAAGAAAAACTTGATTAAATAGATATGTACATATATAGACACTCAACACTAAGAAACTATTCAAAGCTAAATGTGCAGACAAATAACTAAAATATTGTAACATGTATCTAAACATGAATTAAATAAGACTGTCAGATGGAGCGATATTCCTGAGAGTGTTGTTATGGAGAGAGGAACGCTGTTTAGTGTTGTCTCTTTAACAGTCCATCATTAATACTCTAGATATACCCCTAGCTGCTCTGGGGGCTTGTGATGACACAAAATCCTCTGGTTTTCTTTTTTAGTAATTTGCCACTCATGCTCATGTAGGTGCACACCAAAATGAGGAGAGAATCACATGTTGATTTGGGAGATGTCGACCGTCATTTCTGCCATGTGCAGGAAATTTTGTGATGCATCCTTCTTGGAGTTTGACATATTGGCCCTCATGAAAGAGCGAGCTGTACGAGCAGCTTTGTCACCAGTTTGTCGTACTCAGAGAATTAAAGAAGATACAAGCTGAATATTTGCACTCTAGTTGTTGGGTACAGGGACATTATTTACATGGAAGTATGAAGCAAATCCAAGATGATGAGTTGGGAAAAATGTCTAAAATCTGTTGATTTGACATGAAATTACTCAGTGTGACATTAGTCTTTTTACTCCTGTATGATATATTTGTGAATGAAACCTTCCCACAAAAAAAGCAGAACAGGCAGCCTTATGTAGTTTGCTGATGAACAGACCTCACAGGTGCACACTTCTTCATGAACAGGTGGCGTTCATCAGTCTAAGACACATTTGTACTGTTAAAATAATTGTATAAACAAACCTCACAGAAAATATTATTGCCTAAAAGGCCCATTGTCTGTATGAGCTTGCTTAAAGCTGTGTGATGTGGTCATTTGATAACACATTCTGACTGAGATCATCCCTCTTCAGACAAAGTCCTGCAGCAGGATATGCCCTGCCGAAGAACCTGCTCCTCTGGTGTCCCCGTCTCAGTCCGACGGTGACTTCAGTCATCCGGTTTACAAAGAGATCGCTTTGGCCAACGGACACATCAACCGCATGACCAAGGAAGAGCTCAGAATCAAGTTGGCAGAGCTGAAGCTCGACACGAGGTCAATGTTTAGAAAAACACTTTGGATGGAAATAAATCAGACTACTGGGCTGTTTGATCACTAAAATTCTTCTGTCTGTCTTTGTGTATAAAGAGGAGTGAAGGATGTGATGAAGAAGAGGTTGAAGAGCCACTATAAGAAGCAGAAGCTGATGCAGTCTGCAGCTGAGGGAGGACCCACTGACACCTACTATGACTACATCTGTGTGGTGGACTTTGAAGCCACTTGTGAAGAGGATAATCCATCAGACTTCCTCCATGAAATCATAGAGTTCCCTATGGTTCTCATCAACACACACACTTTAGAAATTGTGAGTAGATGTTGTGATGAAGGCAGGATTATTTACTTTTCAATATGCAGGGTGAGTTTTGTAATTACACAGATGTTTTTCCACTTTATTTTGCAGGTGGACACCTTTCAGGAATACGTAAAACCTGAGTTGAACCCACAGCTTTCAGACTTCTGTGTAAAGTTAACAGGAATCACACAGGTTGGTTGAGCTTCTTATCAGTGTGATGTTATTATGATGAGGAGATTTAGTGCACATGAATGAAATGGTGTTTTGTTGAGCAGAAAATGGTTGACGAAGCAGACTCGTTCCCAGAGGTCCTTCAGCGAGTCGTCGATTGGCTTCAGGAGAGAGAGCTCGGAACGAAATACAAATATGCCATCCTGACTGATGGGTATGATGATTTCATCTCAGTACTGTTGCAGAAATTTTTCAATAATCCCCTCAGTGAAAGTTCAACCTTGTGCTGTCTGTAGGGCCTGGGATATGAGCAAGTTCCTCAACATCCAGTGTCGTATCAGCCGCATCAGATATCCTCAGTTTGCAAAGAAGTGGATAAACATAAGGAAGTCATATGGAAACTTCTACAAGGTTTGACTTTTGAATTGTTCAGATTAACTGAAAGTACCAGTTTTGCAACTAAATATTGTGCAAAATTAATTAGTGTTAGTGACTGCTGGTGGTGCCATGGAGCAATATGTTTCAGATAGAGTCCCTGTTCTGTTTGTACCACATATGCATCAGCACTTGGTCTGTTATTCCTCCCAGGTTTCCCACTGTTTTTTGCTTTTAGCAATGTACCAAAAAAGGAGGATGTAAACAGTGCAGGATTTAAATGTAAATGCTGGCTCATCAGGTAGATTGCAGGATTGGTGGTTCAACTCCCCAGCTCCTCCTGTCCACATGCTGTAGTGTGCTTGGGCCTCAGATTGAACCTCAGGTTGCTCTCGACACAGACAGCCTGCATGGTAGCTCCCTGCCACTGGTCTGTGAAAGAGTGAAGGCAGCCATTTTGTAATCCATTACATGAAACAAAAATGACATGGTGATGACAGTACTGGCTCCACAGGGCACCTTTTGTAAGATCACAGGTGTAATTAATGACATTAACGATGCTTCAGTTCCCAGTGAGCTACTCTGAAACAGGGAGGCAGCCTGTCGTTACTGTTATTGATTACACCTGTGCTTCTCCTGCTACGACGTCAAAATATCTGCCGTGAAGAAGGTCTGTCGTCTTTGCACAGCAACCGTTTTCTCCTCTTCCTCCAGGTGCCCCGCACGCAGACGAAGCTGAGCACCATGCTGCAGAAGCTGGGTCTGAAGTACGAAGGTCGCCCTCACTCCGGGCTGGACGACTCGCGCAACATCGCCAGGATAGCTCTCCGCATGCTGCAGGACGGGTGCCAGCTGCGCGTCAACGAGCGCATGCACGCCGGCCAGCTGCTCTCGGTTCCCAGCTCGGCTCCCGTGGAAGGAGCCCCGCCGCCACACGGCCCCCGAAAGCAGAGAGTAGAGCCAGACACTGAGGCCTGTTGTGACTCGTTACCCCTCCCATGAGTTAAAGAGAAAAAAAAATTCCAAAGCACTTTACAGTCTTTGTGTAAAGTTGTACATTTTTATTTTAGTGAAGGTTTTGAATAAAAGGAGATAATATTTTGATTTCATATGTGAGGGTTTCTCTCTGACCACATCTCCATATATTTTTACACTGGACGTCTGAAAGCAAAGACCATTCCAGCTTCAGCCAAATCCAGCTGCTAAAAATCATAGAACAATTTGATGAAAATGTCTCCCATGACTGTGTGGATGCAGTTTATTTCAGCGTTTCCTCTCAACAATACAACTCTGAAGAAAACACTGAATAACTGCTGTTTCTGAGGCACTAAAATGAGAAAAAATCTTGATCATCTGCAGCTTTTAAACCCCACATCTGTCTGAAGATTGTGCTACTGTTATAACCACATGACATCTTCACGAATGCTGCTACACCTGTGCTGTTACCTAATAACAGAGCCATAACATCACACTGCCACTTTTCCAGAGCGAGTTATAGGTTTGAAAACAGTCCTGTGGACTTTCATTGTTTGTATTGTCTCAGATTGTGAGACACAGCTGAAGACATTTATCTGTTAGTTCTGTGAGTTAAACCTGTGTTGTAGGACTGTGTCGGCCCCTTTTTGTGTGGGGTTCATCTTTATTTCTCGGAGCTTGATCTATTTTAACAGGGATAAATATTCTTCTGAATGCTGAGTAATACAAATAAAATGTTTCCTCTTGTACGCAGAGTTTGTTATGTTTGTTTTAAAACCTCAGCTTGTGCTCAGAGGACTCGCTCTGTGACTCCGCTTTAAACACCTACTGCAACTTTATTTCATCAAAACCTGAAGATATCTGTCTGGAAAAAAACAATATTTTCTGGGTGCTCTATCCACCAAAAAGAAAAAAACTTGGATGCTTCAATAACTTCATCTTCAAATCAAAATTTATTCTTTGTTCATGGTCATAGCACTTTTCCACAAATGCCTTTTGGTCCAGACAATGTTGCATTTCTTTGGGTTTATATAAAACTTTTAATATTACTATCAAATATGTTCAGTCATATATTTAAATACACAGATTGTCGTAGCTTACACGGCTAAATTGTTCTATATTCTCTAGTTTCTAGCACTGAGGTCACGTTGGCTTTCAGTGGTTTCCTTTGGGACTTTAATACTTTACTGGTCTTTGGCAGCTTTAAGCTTGTTTCCATTGTTAAAATACTTCTTGGCACAGCTGTCTAATTTACCCAGGTGTTAAGTTGCTGGCTCACACACAATCAAAACTTTTGGCACCGACAGTGTCAAGCATCTTTAACAGTGTTTGGTCCTAACAGTTATGAAATACTCAGGGAATCATCTGGGAGCAGTTTGTTTAAATACTTTCCAAACATTTGATGCTATTAAAATCCCAGCCAGTACACTTGAGAACAGTAAAAGAGTTTGAGGAGCTGCAGCGTCCGTCCAGGTGATCATCACTGACAGGTGCTGTACAGAGTCACTTTGTGACTGATCTCCTCCAGGACCCGGCGGACAGCTTGCTCCAGCTCGGCCAGCTCCGCAGCTTTGGCCTCCAGGATTTGCTGGTTGGCCTCGTAGGAGCGCTCCAACTCTGAAAGTGACAACATTGTGTGTTTCATAGTATTTATTTATACACGTATCGCCAGTGATTTGTGACGTGTGTATCAATGGCTACCTCCGAGTCTCTGCAGCTTGCTGCTGCTCTGGGCAAGCAGCTCTTTGGCCTCCTGCTGCAGTTCATCTGCTCTCCTCCTCGCCTGCAGCACCGACTCCCCTTTATCCTCCACCAGGTCCTCCACCTCCTCGAATTTATCTTTCACCTCCATGTCAAATTCCTACACACACACACACATATGATTTACAGGGATGGAAAGTGGTCTCCTTAACCCAGTTTAATTGTAAGATATTTCAAAAGGTAAGGATGTGTGTGTGTGTGTGTGTGTGTGTGAGACCTGCTGCGCCTCCTCTGCGTCCTTTCTGGCCTGGTCGGTGATCCAGTCGGCCGTCTCCGCCAGCCGGTTCACCTCCAGGTTGTTCTGTCTCAGTAGGCCTACCTCCCTCTCCAGCTGAACCAGACGACCCGTGGTGTTACCGAGCTTCAGCTCTGACTTGGCCGTCTCCGACTCCACCTGACACACACACACACATGTTAAAGCATAAGATAATGGAAAACATCCTGTCATCCCTGTGTCTCTCCCAGTCAAACTCACAGAGATCACCAGGTCCAAAGTGCCTTTAGTGTTGTTCTGGGCCAGCTTGATGGCGTCCATGGCGATGCTCTGAGCACGCTCAGTCTCATCCAGAGCTGCCTTCACTACGTCTGCTGTCTGCTTCATGTTAGACGCCTGCTCGCTGATGGACACACACAGTTTACACGTTAACGCTGAGATGACTTGTTTACTTATTTAAAGCAACATAACGTAGATATCGCACGTTACCTGGCGGCCTTGGCCTCCTTCAGCAGCGTCTCGGCAGCCTGGATGTCCTCGGCACTCTGGTTCAGGATGGTCTCCACGCTGGTCAGAGTGCTGACCTTCTCCCTGATCTCCTTCGTCAGCTCCTGCAGCTTCTCAGACGAGGTCGGCATCTCCAGCGCCAGCACCTCATTGGCCACCTTCTCGATCACTGAAACATCTGCCTTGTCATCTGGATTGGACCAGAAACAAAATGCAGTTGATCCCTCTGTTTCTACAACCAATATAGTGATCAGCACTGGAAACTATGTGGTGTGCTCACTGGTGAGGAGGTCTCGTATCTCTTTGATGAGGTTGCGGAGCTGCTCGTTGCTCTGCTCCACCCTCTCTTTGCTCCGGTTGGATTTGACCAGCACCTCCTGAGCGTTCGCCTTGGCTTCATTCGCGCGGATGCTGGCTTCCCACACCTGTACAAAAACAAAATCAGTGACTGCACACGTCCATCCTGAGTTATTCTACATGAGCTAATGATGACTGTGTTCACTTACCATCCTGGAGAGCTTGTCCACCTCCTGCATAGCAGCTAGGATCTCCTGGTCCAGATCCTTGGCTGATTTGAGAGCAGTCTGGGAGGTGGTGACGAGGCCTTCGCATCCTTCTCCTCCACACAGAGGAGCTCCGTCTTCGCCGACGCAGCCCAGCCCGCCGCAGGACGAGCTAGAGCAGGCGTCGCCTTCGGCTGCACCACCGCACGTCTGCAGAGAAAGAGTGAACACCAAGAGTGAACCAGTCTTCTTCTCTTTCAGTGGATTCTAGTCCTCCAGCGTTTCTCACCTTCTCGCTCAGAGGTGACAGGTCAAAGTTATCCAGCTCGTTGGACAGTTTGTCCAGCTTCTGCGTGTTCCTCTGGTGCTTGCGGTCGAACTCCTTCTGACCGCTGCTCAGTTTGTCCTCAGTGGCTTTCCGTACTGTGGCAGACTGCTCCACTGTGTTCCCTGGATCAGTGGTGGAGGCGTTGGCCTTGATCTCCGCCATTGTAGACTTCATGTGTGCTGATGCAATGGTGTCCATGGCACCTGGACACACACACACACACACACACATCAAGAGGTTTTCTCTGTCTGGGATATCACAGTACTGTATAACTGATGTATGGGAGTCAGGAGATGTTAGTTAAAGGTTTCTCACCCTGGATGTTGGCGTTCTTGGCATCGTACACCTGCTGTCTCACCTCCTGGACCCTCAGCTCCAGCTGGTTGGCCTCATCCATCAGTGCGTCCAAGTTGACATCGGTGGCGTTGGCGTCATCGTGGAGCTGGTTCAATGTCTCCTCTGTCGTGTTCAGCTTTCCGTTTAGGTAGGACATCAAACCACTGAGGACATGATGAAAACAGTAATGAGAAGGTGTCTCCTACATCCCTCTGCTGGTCTCTGTTTGTCTCTGTACATACATGATCTGGTGCATCAGCTCCTGTATCTGCTCCAGCTTCACTGCTGCAGGGTTGCTCTCCACTATCTCTCTCACGGCCTTGACGTTTCTCTCCAGGCTGCCGATCAGCTCCTTGTACGGCGCCGTCACCCCGCTGGTCTGGAGCTCCGTCACTTGGGTCTCCAGACGTCGGGTCTGATTGGTCAGCTCGCCGACCACCGTGTCCCAGATGGCGAAGCACTGGTGGCAGGGTTTGCAGACGGGGAACTCCCCCTGGTAGCCCCTGGCGCACTTGTCGCAGCGTTGGCCGGAGACGCCCTCCACGCAGGTGCACTGGCCTGTGGCGCGGTGGCACTGCTGGCTGGAAATCCCCGAGGGTCGCAGTCGCAAGCTGGAAACACACAGAGTCAGGGAATGTCAGGGCAGGGACTAATTCCAGGAATATTCAAGTAAATCCAGGAAGAGGCATAGGTATATCCTGAGGTCATGAGCCCTTCCAACCGCAGATAATTTGGAATCAACAAGCCTGAAAACTGTAAAGACCCATAGAACAGTTAATATAAAAAACATCATATGGTGTGTAATCTTATATAGTGGTAGTTTTCAAGTCTCCCTGGGGAAATAAGTCAGTTAATTCAACCTCCAGCACCTCCTCCTAAATAAACTCACTCCTGAACTTGGACCATGGAGGTCGCGCTGACCCCCCCCAGAGTCCACAGGGCGGCCCTCCCTCCCTTCTCAGAGAAGCAGGAGGTTTGGTGTGAGTCAGGAAGAAGGAATGCAGGGACGTGAGAGGTCTCCATCAGCGTTGCTGCATTTTGTTTGTGGTGATTTATGGAGCGGAGGGCGAGGGTTTGGTTTGAAGTTGGTAAAATATTACACCTGTCTTCAGAAGCACGTTTGGGTCAGAAACATACACTGTGATTAAGGGCGACTGAGAAGCGCCACACGACAGCTACAGACCATCAACCCTGATCCTCATAAATCACACAATGCATTGCAAAGATGCAGACGCGACAAACATTTTAACCTCTTTAACATCTACATCTGGCCATAAGAGCAACCTCCCAGCTGCTGCAGCATCTGTAAGAGGCTTTATTATCACACTACTCCCACACATTTCTCTGTAAGGTGGCCGCAGCGCTCAGATTTCCCAGGAATTGGCGAGTTAGTGTATTATCTGTGCAGATAGGAAGAGAGGTCCAGCTGGTTTAACAGCTTAAGAAACCCTTTAGGGAATCCAGCGGGAATAATTCAGGATTCCTGGGTCCTCTGGGTGTTGGTGTATGACGAAAATGGGATGCCTGGGAGTTCTGGAAAACATCTGCTTCTCATGAGCGGGGAACAAGAGGTCATTCCCAGATCCCCTCCCTCTGCTCCCCCTCTCCTCTCCTCTCCTTCCTACTCCCTCTCTCTCTTTCTCTGAGGGTGAGCCAGCTACTGTGAGGCGCACAGATGGACTCTGCAGCAGTTTGTTTGACTGACAATAAAACTTTTTGGGGCGGGGGATCAGAGACCAGCGCCAACTCACTGATTCAGTGCTGCTGACATGTAGTCGCTGTCCGACAAAACCGATTTATTCCAAAGCCTTTTCAAACTCACCACCGGTGCTTTCTGGCTTGCATAATGAGCTGCTCACACACAGACAAAAACACACACAAAATGAGGAGAAAACCACGGAAAAACAACTTAAAGTCTTCCAACATGGTGACTCAGGCCAGAATGAACCCACCCAAGGAGAAAAACAAGATCTAAAAGAAACAGAGACAGAGGAATACAGCGCAGTCAGGGTGTATTTGGACAGTGTTTGGCTCTGGAAACTGAAATGAAACAGTGACCACGAGATTTAAGGCTGTTTGAGTGTGTTCACGTCCGTACTAGATGAACAACACCATGTTCCCTGGTGTTGGGACAATGAACCTTAAACATACAAACAAAGCAACTGAGAACTTGTTCTTGGCTTCTACCTGACCTCACTCTGACTGTTAATATGTTTCACAGTGTGTGTCTGTTTTTGGTCTTCACCAGCTCCTGAGGGGGAATATCTGGCTCTTTATCTGCAGAATGTGTCACAGTTCACTTCAGTAATTTGTCCATTCTCTGTCTGCCTTCGCCAAGAATCACTGACTCTCCTGTTATTTCACACTCTGCCCTCAGGTGACCCCAGCCTCCTCCCGCCTTCAAGCCACCTGACTCCTCCCTGCCCACCTACTCACCTGTACCTCATTTCCCAATTACTTCCTGGTGTATATACCAGTCCATTTCCACCTGCGCTCTGAGTGTCTGCTGCAGCTTTCAAGCCTAACTCATGTGTTTTTGACCACCTGTTTGCTTTTGGACTTTGCCTTTTTTGCCTGTTGCTGGTTACTTCCTGACTTCCTCTGTTCATCCCTGCCTGCCATTGTCTCCTGAGCCTAAATAAAGGTGAAATTTTTAAAAACTTATTGGTGTATCTGAGTTGTGCATTAGGATCCAACTGGTAGTGAACAGTGTTTTTTTTTTTTTTTTACTGAGAACAGTTGGAGAATGAACAAATACAGTAAAAACACACAATTAGCTGAAAGATGCTAAAATGCTTTGTAGAGCTGAGGGATCTGTGTCGACTGGTGACTCTGTGGCTTCATCACTACGAGCAACACCTTTTTAAATGTAGTCACCTTGACTAATGTAGAATATAGATTAAAGCAGCTTTAATATGATAGCTTTATTTAAGTTTGATATTATGAGATTATTTTCTGCCCTAAAACACAGACTGCAGTTACTACACTGTTGATTTTTTGATGATACCACTTGGTGTCACCAAAGTTGGGAATGTAAATTCAAAGTATTAAAGAGGTTTTTCCCTCTCCACTGTCGCCAAGTGGTGGGAACTGCTGGGTCTCGACCTTTTGAGATAATGTACGTTTATGATTTGGTGTTATACAATAAATAGAATCTACACATATAGTGGCTTTAACATCACTGTTTTTGATCTTATGTCCTGTAGTATAAAATATGTCATGTCATAAAACTGGAGCTGCTGGTAACTCATGGTGGGCTTGTTATTTTTCTGTCTTTTTGTTTGTTTACAGGTGATGGGTGAAGATGACTTACCGTGACATTTAACCTCTGGATTCCCCCAGAAAAGCTCTCGGCACTCTCGACACGTCCTGCCACCAAAACCAGGTTTGCACGAACACTGTCCTGTGACCTACAGCAACAGCAGAAAGACAAAGAACATCAGGTGGTGTCGCTTAGAAGAATCACGTCAGTTAGTGGATTTTGTGTGGAAAAACAGCTGAAATTTCAGACTTGTTTAGCATGATTTCCAGCCTTTCTTTCACTCGCAGACACAATGGATCTTTGTAGTTTGATACAAGTCGCTCCTCCTTAGAGAAATGTGTATTTAGTTATTCCACAGTGTATTCTGAGACTTCCTTCCTCTAATGGAGAGCAGCCAGTAAACACAGAAACCCAAATGTTTGTGTGTGTGCGAGTGGGTGCTCACTATTCTCTATTCTTTATGTGCATGTCTGAGTATACACATCCAAGATCTGTGTGTTTGAGTAAAGCAGAGCCACAGAAAACACAGAGAGAGAGAGAGAAGCTAATTCCCAAACAGCTGGAGACCGTATATCAAAAAAAAAAAAAAATTACACAAACATCACACAGGCCTTGGTGATTAGATGGGTTGGTCACAGTGATTTAATGTTGCCACGCTGTGTTCTGCTCTCTGGGAGAATCGTTTGGAAAATTTCCCCCACATTGTGTAAGGGAAAGTTTGGCAACAGCAGCTCGTTGACAGATGAGTTTGTGGGATTCAGCTTCGCTATACATCATGTTCATAGAGAGCAGACTGGAGCAGCTGCCGCAATGATAATGCAGGAAATAATGCGGATGGATATTGGACTTGCTGTGTGGTTATGACTCTGTGTGCTGCTGGTCTGGTTTTCTTTTACTTGTCATGAGAAGTAAGTGTGGTGTCCTGAATTTGTGTCCAGATTCAGATGTGACCCCATCCTTGTTATTTAGTCCTTTTCTGGGGGAGGTCTCCCCTTTACTGCTCAGGCTTTTATTTATAATTTTTTTTCACAGGCAATCTTGTAGATTGCCAGCTTCACCTCTTACCACAGCTTCTTCTGTTACCATGAAAAGTGTGGGAATGATTAGCATCACAGTTAGCTGTGCTGTTGGGTTTTCATCACGGTGTCTGTCTCACCTCGTCGCAGGAGGAGCCAAAGGAGTGGACGGGGTCGCAGTCGCAGTGCTGGCAGCCCGTTCCGCTGGCAATGTTCCACGTGTCGGGGGCGCAGCGGTCGCAGTTCTGACCAACCACGTTTGGTTGGCAGGGACACTGACCAGTGAGCTGATCACACTGACACTCGTCGGGGGAGGAGCAGACCCGAGATACCGTGCCCACAGAGTAACACATGCACTCTGCACAGAGGAGGAAAGGTCAGGCCTTTAGAAAGCTTTGGACTTTAAGTATTTGTCAATCTGAGTGGTTTCAACACTTGGAGTGACTGTTGGAAGACTATACATGTACTCACTCCTGCAGCTCTGTGTGGCAGCCCTGCCGTAGTAACCTGGTTTGCAGTGCTGGCACCCGTAGCCCTCGGTGTGGTGCAGGCATTTGAGACAGGCACCTGTGCGGGCGTCGCAGGACCCTGGGTCGTGCATGTCAATGTTGTTGTTACACTGGCAGGGCAAGCAGCGGCCACCGGGCACCAGAGGGTTCCCAAAGTAACCGGGGGCACACTCGTCACACCTGGCACCTGGATGAGGAGAGGAAACAGGAGAGTGGAAGTTTTTGTTTTTTTTTCCTGTGTTTTTAGTTGAGGTTCACGCATCTAGAAAAAGAGGCCAGCAGGCTAATTACAGAGGCACTGAAGTGTTGTTTGGGTTTATGATGTGACACGTGTGTGAGGTGAAGACATAATGACGTAAAGATTTAAGCACTTAGGAAAAAAAAAAGTTGCTTACATGAAAACAAATCTGTGTTTATTTACCTTTGTAGCCCGGGCTGCACACACACACCAGCTGGTTAGAGTAATCCAGCAGGTAACAGCTGTCAGCAAACTGGCGTCCACTGCGGGGTCCGTCAGGGCACATACAGGGGCGACAGTGGCTACCTGAACCCAGCTCCGGGTTACCATGGTAACCAGCCAAACACCTGGGAGTAAAAAAAGAAAAAAGGTAAAGTCGAAACACTCTCAGATCTCTTTGATTTAGCTTCCTGAGGCTGTGTGGAGGGAGAGCTTGGTCAAAAGTGAGTGATTTCCCACTGACACTCTGCTACTGAGGAATGTCTGTCAGGTTGTGTTCACATGATTCTACTTTTTACTACATAAAGTCCTCTGTGTACCTATAGAAAGCCTAGAAAACATTTTACTGTGCTGCTAAAACTGGACGACATAAAGCCTGAGCTCTAAACTCTGCAACCCATAATACAAAAGTGGATGGATGGAACAAACATTTCGCTGAAGATCTGAGGAGCCTTGGCACTGGTTAAATTTGTTCTAAGGGTGGCAGCAGCACTAGAGGCAAGAACACATGTTTTTACACTGGATCAGAAAGGGTTTGCAACACATCTGTAGACTCGAGACTTGAGTCATTCATAAGTCACAAAAATGAGGACTTAAAGGTGCTATATGAGCAGCGTTACTTCTTCATCTTGTCATGTTGGACTGAGGACAGACTGGATGCCACAGTGGCTCATTATTGCAAAGTGCTGTTACGAGACTTTTGTTTGTATGATTTTTTTCCTTCCACTTTTGTCTTTAGAGTTGTCCCAGGATGTCCCAAACTGTTGTGGTTTATAGTCAAGGACACTTCAACATGGAGTTTGAATTAAGCCTTTGACACAGTATCAAGCGTGACAGTCTAATTTAACTGCTCGGATTCAGTCTTAAATGTCATCTAATCACCTCTCACAGTTGTGTCCGGTGGTGAAGTCTCTGCAGCCCTGACACTCTCCGGTCTGAGGGTGGCAGTACTCGCTGTGGCCGTTACAGTGGCAGGGTCGGCACTGAGGGAAGCCCCAGAAGCCCGGTAGGCAGTGGGAACACTGACGACCCGAGGCCCCGGAGACGCAGTTACACTGGCCGGTCGCCTCGTGGCAGAAGGCGCTGACCGAGCCCCGAAGGTCACAGTCACAAGCTGAGGGGAGGTGGGGGTAGAATTTAGATCAGTTCATTTTGTGGTTTAAATGAGCATTAAACCATGAAATCGTGCACAATACTTACGTCTGCAGCCGGCGGGGCTGAACAGGAACGTAGCCGGGGCACAATGGTCACAGTTCCTGCCGACAACGTTGTGTCGACACCGACACTGACCTCCGCTGGCCTCGCACACACCACTGAGCGAACCCTGAGGGTCACACTGGCATGCTGGGAAATAAGATGAGGTTCAGGAAAACGGATATGTTACAAGAAATATGAATCACCATGTTGCCATGTTTGGACTGGCCAAAGTTCGCCCACAAACACACATAACTATGTACCCATGGCTCCTTTGTGCAGCAGAGCAGACACACTGAAGATGTAGTCGTTGCAGATGTCGGTCATGGGGCTTTTGACGACGCTCTGGCTGCTCTCCAGACATCGGTAGCGCTGGAATGTATCCCACGCTCCTTCACCATCGACCCCATTGAACATGTCCAGCTCGACGACCCGGGGCATCAGCACCAACTATGAAGACAGGAGGAGGAGGAAGAGGAGGAGGAGGCAGGGGAATGTAAACCACAATAAAAACATGGATTTGAAAGAAGAGTTAGTTTCTCTTTCTTCCTCTGCAGACAGTGTTGGGTGTTGGACGAACCAGAAACTCACATGGTTGAATCATCAGCGTAAAAACTGAGCAACAATTGCAGGTGTGTGTGTGTGGATGTAAATTCTACGTACGGAGTCGATGAGTGTGTATGGGCTCTGGACGTCGCTGAAGGACGAATAGAGCGGCAGACTGAGACGGACCGTGTAGTTCAGGCCTTTCTCAAAACACACCGGCCTCACCAGCAGCACGTGTCTGAAAAGAGTCAGAGCGTGTAGTGAAAACGTATGTGAGGCAGACAACACACACACACACACACACACACACACACACACACACACAGAGTAAGACTGATGCATTACCTGGATCCAGGTGGAAGAGAGATGGACTGCTCGTCTCCACTCTGGATGGAGTTGCTGCAGTGACCGGAGAAGGCTGGAGGGGTGTAGACAGGACGCTGCACCCTAACGTTCACCTGCTCCCACTGCTCTGGCAGCTGCCAACATAAACAGACAATTACACAGAAGTTATTTTCCTTTCTTAAAACTTAAACATAAATAATGTCAACATTACCCAAATTAAATTAGATCCACAAATATCTAACAAGCATCTGAAATGTATCTAACAGGGGTGTGACGATAATGAAATCAAAACCAAAATGGCGATTCAAACGTCCACAATCTTGTTTCACAGTACAAGAAGATGGAGCTGTGATGCCACCCACCCACCCCCGCCCTCCAGTTGTCTATAAATATAATCAGTTTATTCTTTTTTTACCTGTGGTTCATAGCGAATCAGGATGTCATAGTCCATGGACTCTGGGATGTTGTTGATGTTGAACTCTAAGTAGGCTCCTTCTGGCACATTAACGAAACCCATACCGGTCCACGTGGGACTACGATCCTGAGGATAAGGCCTTTGCACCACCGTCACACCCTGACACACAAACGAGGACAGAGAGCGGTTGGCATATCTAAGAACAGCTGCACAATAGCACCACTGGTATGTCATGACACACTCACGGGTCCGTGCTTGGCGTCCTCGGCCTCATAGGTGTAGTGATCCAGAGCGATGAAGTAGAAGCCGGACTCGACCTGATCGCAGCGCCGTCCGAACATGTGCTCCCTGCACACACACTGCCCAGAGTGAGGGTCACAGCTGTGGAGAGACAGAGATAGATGTTTTTTATCATATGCATGGCAGCATCTACAGTATATTTTTCATGTATTTATGTTTTGCTGCCTTTTATAAGTGCAGTTATAATGCAGAGAAATGCAAAGATGAACACAAACTTACCTCTAAACTGTAATTTGACTGGTTTCCAGCAAGTTACTGTTGTTTACTGATTCTACTCATGCAGTTCAATTGTTTCTGACCTTGCCCACACACATACACAGTGAAACTATTTGTTGTGGTTCTTGTAGTTACACAGCTTGTTAAATCTCTGTTCAGTCTCCTCCTGCTCTCTATGAATTCACCATACAGTTGTTTTTATGTGCATATTTTTCTGTTTCTGTTGTCAAATATCTTTTATAGCATAATTCAATACATCTGAAAAGCATCTTTTATCTAAAAAAAGCATCTGAATGAGCTGCAAACACGTATTTATGCTTGTAAAACATGAAAACTGTCAGCAAAACAGCTTTAAACTATCTCATAAATGTGGCTGATCAAGACCAGACCCTCGGCTTCCGAAATGTTTCCTGTGGAAATTGAAACAGGATGGATGGAGCCGGAGCGCCTCTGGGTGTTGTGCACATTCAGGATAAAAGATTGCATTCAATACTTTTATCTTCTAGAACTTACTTATTGTTAACAGCCCCACCCTGGTCACAGTCACATGGTCTGCAGCCGTCCATGTCATTGGACAGACCCCAGTGCTGCGGCTGTGGACAAAAAGTCAGAGAATAAACATTAAGTGGCTCTGGTTAATACACATGAACAGAGAAGGAAAAGTTTCCAAACTCGGGCTGACAGTTGTGTTTGGATGCGTACCAGACACTGATCGCAGTTGTGTCCGTCGACGAGCCGTTTGCAGAAGCACCTTCCTGAGATTGAATCGCAGGAGTTTCCTCCCGGCAGAGTCCCCAGCAGGTTACAGGTACAAGCTGCCAAAACACACAATGAAGCAACAGATTCAACTGCATTAGTCTGTCTGACTGTGGTATATGTTTGTATATGTACACTGAGTATGTTTTCCTCACTATGAAAACCAGATCCTCCACAAAACCAAAAGGGAAAGTAATGTACTACGTTTTACTACATTTGTTAATCAAGATCTCTTGAAGTTGAGGTTTTTAATGAGTTTGGGCCTTTTCAAATTAAAGGACAAATTAAAGAGGCTCTGGCTAAGATTAAGGGGTCTGGTATGTTTCAGGGGTAAATTAAGCTGTAACTTCCTGTGATTAGTTTTCCTTTTTTTCAGTCTGTGAACTTTCACACAGAGACCTGGAATTAATATGGCAGAAAAGCTGAACAACTTTTTTTTTCTCAACAAAAAGAAAGGAAACATTACAAAATCCATATGCGAGATATAATAATAACAATATGACTAATTCTGACTTACGCAGGCAGCCCTGAGGCCCCTGTCCCAGCCCATAGTGTCCCTGTCTGCAGTGGTCGCAGCGCTCGCCCTCCACATAGGCTTTGCACCGACACTGGCCTGAGATCAGCCCAGCCGCCACATCAGTTCGTGAGTCGCACAGTCCGCCCTGCAGAGACCCGGCCGGGTCACAGTTACACGCTGTGAAGACATGAAAAGTGATATTAGGGAGATTATATGGACACCAGAAAGCTCGTTATTTCCATATCTTATGGTTATGTGAAAAGATATATCACAGATTTCAGATTATGAGATGCATCAGGAAAGTAACTATAACAGGTTTTTTACAATAGAAGTTACTCATGATAGTGCTCAGCAAAGTAATGATTACTTAAATATTGAAGGAAGGTTCACAGTGTCCAAAATGGAAGTGATTCATCCTCTGGGAACTATGAGTGCACACAGTAAATTTAGTGCACATTAGATCTGATATTTTCTATGTTAAAGTTGACATTTTGGTAATGATGATGGTGATGCAAGACAAGAAGTTCACCAAAAACATTAGCATTTATCCTCCAGGGATCATGAATACACAGCAAATTTAAGAGCAATATGATACAGAAATGTTGAAACATCTTGCAAAATAACATGATGATTGGAGGAGGGCAGAAAGAAAACGAATGTCAGAGATACAGTATGTTGAAAGTAGTGTGGAAAGTAATGAAAAAACCAAAGCCAAAACAACATTAGCTTATCTTATAATAACATTACAGATCCAGTGAGAAAGAACAAGATAATGAACAGCAAAGAGCTGCAGAAACAGTGTGTAATTTAAAAGTCAAGTCTTGTAAAGAGGAAAAAAGAAGGGGAGGTAAAAAGAGGGGGAGGCTGTGTTTCATTTCACAGCACTATTTCCACTTGTACCCAGTACTTAGTAGGTAATTACAATCACGCTGTAACAACAGCTACTTTCTACTTTTCACTTCAAAGAACTAAACACAGTTGGTGAGTGCAGCTCCAGATGTCGCAGGTCTAAGGCAGAAACACAGAGAGACATGTCCTGGAGGAGGACACACCAACATGTATTTTAACTGACTGTTTGTTGTAATGGGTAGAAAGGACCATAAAGAGGAGGAGCAGTTTAAACAGTCAGATGTCAGAGGTTGTGTGGAGGTGACGTACGTTCACAGACGTTAGGGTCCCTCAGGTCTCTGTTGGGGTGCTGATAGAAGAAAGGCGCGCACTGCTCGCACTGTCGGCCCACCGTGTTGTGTTGACAGTCGTCGCACACGCCCCCACTCACGTTGCCGGTCGTCATGTACATGGCCAAGTCGAAGTGACACGAGGTGGAGTGATGGTTACACTCGCACCCTGAGAAAGGAGGGGACAAAGTGAGGAAGACTTACTGCTGGTCTTTCCTTGGAAAATGTGCATTTTATTTTATTTTTAAGCATGGTGTATAGACTTTACTCTTGTAAACTATATATCAATATAATGTTTCATGCTTTTGTGATTATTTATTTATTACCTCATTGTTTTATACTGGAATGAAACTATTTGTTGAGCTTTTAATGTGTAAGTGTGAACAGGTTAGAGAAAAACACAGATTGGTTTGTGTTTGTGTTCTTACTCTTGCAGGCATGGGTGTTTCGCCCCTCTGCAGGTCTCCAGGGTAAATCATGGTAAAAGTCTTGGCAGCGCTCACAGTTCAGTCCCTCAGTGTTGTGGTTACACACACAGCGGCCATGGACCTACACACAAAAGTAAGTTATTACTGATTTAAGAATGTAATCTAACCAGTATATTTGTTTAAATTCAGAAGTATTATTGGAGCAATTCAAATTGTTGGAAACTAAATCTAAAAACTGAAGTGAGAAGTTCATTCTGAACCTTGACTACAGAAGTTGAGAAAATAATCTCTCCACAAGTCAATCTGGTAGATGTAATCTGCTGATGAAGATCATGCGATATGCTCAAAAGCTACAGAATAGCTACTAAATAGACCATGGGTTATTATAGTTTTAATCTCAACTGCTGTTTCCAAGCACAAAAAACAAATCAGTTTTTGAGCCTACATGGAAAACAAGTTCTTAAAAGTGCTGAGGGAAAATGTACAGTTGAACATCTATAAGTTTGACAGCCATTTGCAGATGAAGATCATGTGATATGATCAAAAGCTACGAGACAGCTTACTAAACAGATGTTGTGGTAATAAAACTGCGACAGCATGTTTGTGATTATGATTTGCTGTTGATGTGATTTGAAAACAATGCAACTCTTGGTTGACAAAACATCTTATGCTCCACTTAGTGGCTGTACTGAAGCTTTCAGTCATATCACATGATCTTCATCAGCAGGTGCTATTATCCAGTTGTCACGAAATTGGAAATATTAAAATTTCCATTGATGCTTAAGATGATCAGACAGACAGTCCATCTGCTGAGGAAAACCATGTGATGTGACTGAAAGCTCCAGAACAGCTACTGAATGGGTAAGATAGTTTTGTTAACTTCTGTTTCTAAGGTTAAGAACAAACTTTAAATCTTGATTCAGCTCTTATTTTGGTAACTCTTTTATCACTCGACAGTGTGTTTGATGTACCATGCCCTCAGCTCCTATTGGGGCTCCATCGATTGGGGCGCACTCAGAGGCGTGACCGTAGCAGAAGCAGTTTCCACGGACAACCATGTCGTAGAGGGCGTAGTAGTACTTCTCCGTCACCTCATCGCGGGAGTCGAGCAGGTTGTCGCCCAGAGTGTGGAGTTTGATGAACTTCACCCGGAGGTTAGTGATTTTCAACATGTCTGCACACACACACGGGATTAGTGAGGTTATATTATTATTATGACACTTTTTGACATTTTTCCTGGGAAAGATGCAACTTCAGACCTCGAGGACGCCGCTGCCGTTCCTCACACACCCACAGCATTCACCACATACTTATTATAAGGCCTCTGCATGTGTGTGTGCGCCAAGAGGTGAGAGTGTGTACGTGTGTCTTGGTCTGGATGTAGGTGAGTGTACAAAGGCTGAGTCGCTTCCATATGTGAAATTTTTTCCAGTGCTTTTCTATCTGACCTCTGACCCCCACAGCTGTGCTCCAGGTAGCTGTTACCTGGACTACAGACAACTAAAAAGTGACTGGGAATCATCTCAATACTGTAACATGTTCACTGCTTGTCTTTAGGGGAAAACACCAAGAACATCAAACCTTTTTAATGCCAATTCAAGAGCTACCTACTCTGTATCCTCGGGCTGTAGGGGTCCTCGATCTTGAAGGCTGGATCCAGCACCCGTAATATCACCTAAAATCAGAAAGCAGGTGAAAGTTTGTATTAGAAATGACTTTTGTTAGCCTATGGGCTCTTTTTCCTCAGAGACTGACATCCTATGTTCTAATTTGACACTCTCATCCAACCCACCTCTCCCTCGGTGGACGGTTCGATGTCTGAGTAACGTGCGTCACAGATGATGTCATCCACTCTGACCATGGGCCCGGTGGACACACCGGGGAACGAGGACTCACAGTCGTAGGCGAAGTAACGGTAAACCTGCCAAGTCTTCCCAAAGTCCATGGACCGCTCGATCACCATGGCAGCCGGACGAAACGTCTGTGAACAGATACAGACAGAAAATTATTCTGAAATTACAGTAATTACAGTGATATCCAATAGTCCAAATAGTCCAAACCTTACATGAAAGTTTCTGTGTAAAGGGAAACCAAATCATAGTGAAATCCAAAACAAATTTTTCTTATTCCTTGTCATCTAGACTCACTCGCTGTGAAATGATGATAACTTATGGTTTGGATAAATTAAAATAACTTAAATATAAAGCACTAGCACTGCTGTAAAGGTGGTGGCTGCTGAAGGTGTTGATCTTTCCTGTCATCTAACTGAAAACAGGATGGGACAGGATGTATGTTGCATGTGTGTCTCTGAGTGTGTGTTTTGACTACAATGTCAATGAAAGACAAGAATCCAGCTGTCCACCATCATAGCCAACCATGTGACGGTGTTCAGGGCTTTTTATTGCACAGTCCCGAACTCTTCCTCTCCCTCCTCCTCTGATTCCCACCACTCTCCAGAGACCAGAAGGATTTTCCACATTCCTCTACCACAGCTGTCTGACACCGTGTTTATCTCCATGCAGTGAGTATGTGAGTATTTGCATGATATTGTGTATATATGTTTGTGGGGGTGTGTATTAGAGGCACCTTGAAGGTCATGATAAGGTGCGTGAAGTGAAACTCAGCCTCCAGATCCAGCTGGATGGTCACATTTTCCACACCTGCAGGTGAAGGGAAACACACAGGAAATGAACTATTAAAGTTGTATGTCTTTCTTTCCATTCATAAGAGTTCTGTATTTAAAATGTCAACAGATCCCAGATGGGCTCTCTCACACACTTTAACTATGCTCAACATTTACAGGCTCTTTGTGTTTGTACAGCAGGGTCAGCTGGCTCTCTGGCAACGGCTACATACAAAACTAATCAATTTAAAGTTCGGCTCTGGATTGTGTTGTACCATCACTTAAGTTTGTGTGCAAAGTCCTAAATATGTGGTAGTTCCAGATTTGAGTTAGTAAATCATGTTAAACCATTAAAACTTTAGAAATATCTTAGAAAAGACTAGCAGTGTGTAAATTAGTAGCCATACTAGAGGCGTGGTGTTAGAAATGGCAGTTATGGTCTGTCCTTTGGTCCACCACTTTGGTCCAGACTGAAATATCTCAACAACCATTGGATGGTTTCCCCTGAAATTTGGTACAGATATTCTTGTTCCCCAGAAGATAGATCCTAATGACTTTGGTTTTCCTTTAGCTCCACCATGAGGTTGACATTTGTGGTTCTGAGTGATATGTCTCACCAACTACTGGATGGATTGCCATTAAATTTAGAACAGATATTCATGGTCCTCTGACAATGAATTGTTAGAATTTTGGTAACTCCTTCATTTTTCATCAGATAAAAATTACACCTGCCATCTGCGTATTAGCACTGCCACTGTGAGCATGTTGGCATTAGCATTTAGCTAACAAAGTCCTAGAGAAATCTGTGCTCCAGTTGGTATAGTACAGTTAAGAGTGACAGGGAAATATCAAAGCAAGCTAAGCAACATTATTTAGTCATTTAAGTCCAAAGCTATTGGTATAATGTTTTGTCATTTAAGGTTACAGTTCAGTTAACTGCTTTCAGAACTTTGGGTACAATTTGATCAACATTATTTGTCCATCAATGTTTCTATGTTTTGTAATGTGAGGTATAATGTGCGTATTTAGGGAATGTTTTCTCTTTAAATGATTATTAAACAACATTTTGATCAAATCACCACATCTACCTCTTAACGCTACTTAAATTAGCAAGTTAGCTCTGTCATTTAGCTAGTTCAGTTTGCTGTGTTCTGACAGTGGGTGCAACCTGTTCAATGTTATATTTGGAAATTAAAGTGATTAATTAAAAAGCACTTTGATCAAATATCACGCCACATATATCAGTATCCTGTTACATCTTTTAACAATACTCTTGGTCTAAGTATTAGCCAGCTATCTTTAGTTCTGTTAGTTAGCTAGTGCAGTTAGCTATGTAACAATCACAGTTATCGAGTGTAAATATTTAGCAACAACTAATCTCTATGTAAGAACTAGTTTGTGTGGTGCAGCCCAATAGTGCTACGTAAATCTCTAAATATAAAGCACTTTAGTTTTAGTTTCTAGTTTTTACTTAACGACAGCTGGTGAAATCGGCTCAGAGGCCAAGATGGAACTGGAGGACTACTGGCGAGGGAATTAGGAAATCCCAAGTGAAGCCATTGTGTGTCCGCAGCTTCCTGCAGTTTGAGGGCCATCTGCACTGCTGGCCGCCGCTCCCTCCATGACTCACACCTCTGACAGATTCCCACCACTCTGAGGGAACAGTGTGTGAATGTACAGTGTGTGAATGTGGGAGCAAACAGGGCAGGAGTTGATGGTCTGCATGAGAACTTGCTGCTGTAATGTCATTTCTTTCAGGGATCCAATTAATAATATTATGATGGAGATTCTTGGTTTCAACTATAGTGATTTGCCTGTTTATTTGGAAGAGTTTGGAATAACCCAAACTAAACACATGCTGTATATTTACACAGGACAAGAGGCATCTGACTGCAGTGTGTGCTGTATATCAGCTGCCTGAGGAGACCGTTGTTCCTCTGGGTGAAACACAGGTGAGGTTCCTGCTTTGGAAACAGGCCATTAGTGTTTAATTGTGCGTTGGAGGCACCGTAGTCGTGCTTGTTCTCACATCAGGACTTTGCGGTTTCTGCACAGAGTCTTTAAAGTTTTCTTGAAAACATCATATTAACATCTTTAAATGTATTTTCTTGCAAAGAATTGTGACAGATTCACAATACATCTGCACACATACTGGTTGAATATAAGGCACATTTGCACACTGCTCTTTTGTGTTAAGCACTTTGGGACAAACCTATTTATTATTTAAAGTACCTTAAGTACTGAGTGATGGGATCCCACATGAACACAAAATTATCTGCTCAAGTTTTAGTTTTTCACATGAAAGCTTTATGTATTTTTTAAAGTAATTAATGATTTATCTGGAGTTTTTCTCGCTGGTTTGAAGCGGGTAAAACTGGGATGTCTCATGCTTCTAGTGCACCACTCAAGATTTAGCAACATTTGAATAAAAATCTGATGACAGTTGTGGTGTTGTTTGCTTACATTGCCACTGTAAATCAAAGGGTTTGAGCATAAATTAGCAAAATGGCATCTCAGAGTTCTACTTTTGTGACTTTTGTCTTGAAAAATCTTTTACATAGTGTGTAGTTATACCTGAGAAATAGTTAACTCAGTGTGCTGTAGCTGTATATTTAACCATAGACACCATAGTTTTGTTGTTTTATAGAGTGTTTATGATCATACACCTGGCTTCACTGTGAATTTTCTCCATGTGAAACTATATGTTAGATGTAGGAGAAAGTAGATCCTGTAATTACTGAACTCATTCTTACAGTTTCTCAGGCTGAGATAACTTTAACTCATTCCCACTGCAGATCCTTCTAAACCAATGTGTCTCATTACACACTTCCTTCTTCCCCACTTTAAAGGCCCATGTGTGTCCAAGTGATGACACACATCTGTTTCTTACCTGCACACCTGTTCTCCTCATCTCACCTGTAAGCCCCGCCCCCTAGGCCTGCTGTGATTGGCTGCAGCGAGAGGCTCTGTGATCTCCTGTCTACTCATTACTGAGCTCAGTTCCCATGAGAACAGTCTCTGTGTGAGCTCACACGCTACTCTGCTCTACATTCAGGAAGTCAGTGTCTCTAATTCAAAAATGAACACACTCTCTTTTCTTGTCTCTCAGGTGTGTCTCCTGTTTCCTGTCTCTCACCGTTCTCCGACTGCCACCAGGTTTTGAGGCGGTTGGGGGCGAAGGTGGTGACCACGTTCTCAATGGTGTGGCTGACAGGGTTGACGTCCTCGTCGTACATCTGCTTGGAGTCGCACGCGAAACATTTCTTCTCCTCCTGATGGACAGAGGGTTAGAGGGCGTTAAAGGGTCAGTTCACCCAAATTACAAATAAAACATCTCCTCAATAACCTCTCATGGCATTTGCCACTCAAATAGAGTTGGTTTTATTTGCCTTGGGTCTGAGATTTCTGCCTTTTCTGCCAGCAGAACAGGCTATCAACTATTAGTGGAACTAATAGTAGTTCCAGTAAAAACTATTAATAGTGAGGAGTAACTGTTGAACTGTGCTGCAGTCAGGCAGTCTGATGGATAAAACTAGGTGTGTTGGATGCAAGGAACTTTACCTGCTTAACTGCATCTATGTTTACAACTAACATTTACTGTTTCCATTGTTGATTAACCTGCAGTCATTTTCCTTTTAACCAATTTATCTTTTGGGTTAAAAAAAAGGTAAAAAAAAAACAAAAAAACAATGAAAAAATGTCCATGCTATTTCTTCAGACTGCTTGTTTTGTCCAAGAACGATTCAGATACCTCTCATATAAGAAAAGAAGCAAATACTCACATTTAAGATGATGGAACCAGATTGTGATTTTTTTTGAAAAAACTATTGAAACTGTTCTGATCAAAGTGAATCACCTCAACCTTTCTCCTCCAGATGTCAGAACCAGATCTCCAGCTCCAGATCACATGAATCTAGATCTTTACCTAGATTTCTCTACCACTGCCAGAGTCAACAGTCTCCATCAGGGAAGTATTTCTGACAAACTTTATAAAATGATGACATTACAGTGAGGTGTAATGGCGAAAAGAATCACATATCTCTTCAACTCTTTAAAGTGTGTGCACTATATCAAATAAATTAAATTCTCAATAACTTCTTAGGCCCTTTTTTGAATCAGTTTCATCTAATTTAAATGTTCTTGTGTCTGAATGGGCGCAAATTCCTGCAGCTAGTTTCCAAATTCTTGTGTAAAGCGTGAAACCAGAGAGTGAAGGGTTTTGCAGCAGCAGATTCATGGCAATTGTTTTAAGACATCATGTTTAATAATCACATATGGGTTGAAGTTTTGTGTGTCCACATACTTTTGGCCACGTAATAGTGGAAAAAGATCTTGGAGAGGTGGATTCAAATGACTGATGTACAGTATATATCATGTTTCTCGTATGACTGCCTGTGCTGTGTCTGTATTCACGGCCTCGCCAAATGGTTTGGCATGTACACAAACTGCACTCTGGTTCACACACACACTCTTCTCACAATATCTCAGCGTGTGAAT
Organism: Lates calcarifer; assembly: GCF_001640805.2. Classification (NCBI taxonomy): domain Eukaryota; kingdom Metazoa; phylum Chordata; class Actinopteri; family Centropomidae; genus Lates; species Lates calcarifer. Next base: position 11,009,974 of record NC_066850.1, read on the forward strand.
AAACAGGACGAGTTTCTCAATTTCACCGAGCCCCAGCCAACTATGTCTGTGTTGAAATGTGAGCAGAGCCTGGATAAGTGGCTCCACTCAGCAGTGGTTAAAAAAAATAAAAATAAAAATGTCTGCCACTTGAGTCGGACTTCCTCCCCTCCTCATCTGCAGCTCATACTTGTTGACTGTGCTCATCCTCGGGGGAGCTCAGAAAAGACCCCCACACTGTGATTCCATAAGGACACCATTCAAACACAGAGACTTGCCAAAGGATGTTTGATAAAAGGAGAATATCCCCAAAACCTCGCCCCCGGCTCACATGCACAACAGGGCAGGGATTGTGAGGCACACAGTGCTTTTATTGTGAAGGGGAATGTCTGCACTCCCACTCGACAAAACAGCAAGCAGATACCGTGCATGTGCATGCTCCCACACACACAGACACAATGTAATCTGGGTAGTTTTTGGTTCATCTGCGGGTTTATCGCTGGAACAGTCACAGAGACAGAGCTTAAATCAAGCTGGTGTTTCCGCTGCAAGCACAGATCATCCCCAGCTTCATTCATTCATTCAACCACATCGCTGACATCAACTGACCCTTTTCTCTCGCAAGAATTCATAAGTGATAAGTCACTGTCGTAAATATGTCATGTTCAAGTCCAACAGTGCTTTAATGAATTCTTTATTTAAGTGAGAACTGAGCCACTTTCTGTTCTGTAGAGATGTTTCTGACAAGTTATTCCTCAAGAAACTGCAGGAGAAGGACACAAATCACACCTTTTTACTTAACTTATTGAACCTAACCTCATGGTTTATACAGTAAAGTTCCATTTTAACCCACTGCTTCTACTACAGCGCAGCTCACAGAGATGACAGCTGTAGTTACTGTGTTACTGTGTGTAGTTACTTTACAAATGAAGGTTCTTTTCAGACAAAACATATGATGAGTATTTGAAAGATGATGCCCTGTTTGTAAAATGCTATTTACACATAAATACATGAGCAGTAATATACAAGAGGTATTGACTGTTTTTACTTTGAATGCTTACTTAAGTTATACAATTAAGAGGCATGTTCAGTACAGTACTTTTCCTTGTGATATAATGGAGTATTTTTACTTGCTTTCACTTAAATAAAGGTCCTGAGAGAAACATATTATCATCCTCACCATGTGAATTCTAAATTGATTAGTTGTTTGGTTTGTTAAACATTAGAATAAAGTGGAAAAATGAACAGAATCGTGTCACAGAGCACAAGGTGATGTTTTTAAAAAGCTTTTTGTCTTGAATGAATTGTCCAAAACTCAAAAATATTACTATACTGCAGCATAAGACTGAAAGAAAGAGACAAATCATCACATTGGAGAAGCTGGAAACATCAAGTGTTTGGAAATTTTGCTTAAAAAAAAAAAAAAAAAAAAAATCAGTCACCTACAAAATAGTCACTGATTATTTTTCTTTTAATCAACTAATCGACTGTCTGTCTGACTTATACTGTTTATATACAGCAGATAGATTGTTGATGAGAACAAGGATCATACTTGTTGCATGTGTCACACTTGGCTGATAAACTTCATCTGAACACACAGTATTTTGCCAAAACCAGCCAGACTGGAATCATAAAAATGCTTCATAATAACCCAAACAGCCTCCACTCTGAGCACTCACAGTGTAACTATCTATACTGTATATGAAGCATCACATGCAGTATATCACATGAATGGATATCAACAATAAACACAGAGTTATTGTTTATTTTTCCAGATCTTCATGGTCCCGATGGGGAAAATGTGGCCTGAAGGCAATAACAGGAGTAAAACCACAACCACAAATGAGACGTAAACAAAAAGCAGAGAACATAATGGTCTGTGGTTTATAATAAGCTCCTGCAATCAAACAATAGATCAGGATCATTCGTGCACACTATAGTTCCCTCTGTCGCTTCAGGGTTCAAGATTTTCAGTTACTGACTCATTCACGGTCTTTGAATCTATTTTCCCACATGTCATGCACAACACATTAGTCTCAAACAATAAAAAGTAAGAAGAGTGATGTGATATCAAGAGTTAGCCACAAAAAATGTTGTTATGTGTAACCAACCAGCACTCTGGAGCTAAAGGGACTCATTAATCAATCAGTTATAGAAAATCAATGTCAACATTTTTAAAGAAAAATATCCAAAAGAATCAGTGGTACCAGCTCCTCAGATGGTGAGTATGTTAGCTTGGGCTCTAGAGAGTAATGATTAATGCAAATTAACCTGTCAGACCTATTGATGATGAGGATACTTGCTGGTTGCAGCCTGTGTAGTTCTGTGCTTTGGAAATAAAAAAAACCCCTCATCAATCAGTGTTTCCAAACTCACATACTGTACTTTATTTTCTGTTCCCTCTCCTTTTCTTTCTCTCTTACCTCCAGATGTCCGACGATGCAGAAGCGCTCCGGCTGCTTCAGGCCGCAGGTGGAGGAGGCGGTGAGCTTGTGCGCCCGGCCGATCAGCAGGTCACCTGTGGCGGGGTAGCAGCTGCCTTCGGTGCAAACGTCCGCAAACTCCGGGACCAGCGCCCTGACAGGACACCAGCACAGGGCTGCGGGGAGGAGAACTGTTAGAGGACGCACCAAGTCTTTATTTAACGCTGAATCAGATCCTCAGTTTAACCGGCCACTGTTGATATTTAACAGTCTATTTGGTTTTAATTATAAAACCCAGAAGCAGAGCAGACTTGCGGCCAGACCACTGAAATTAAAATCACATGGATCACTCTGTAGAAACAAGGACTGGGGCTGTGTGCAGCTTTACCTTCTCCTACCTTATGGCACAGTATAATTTCTGGGAAAACGCATGGAGAGCAGTGCGTAATGGTTTTCATGTGGATCTCATTACATGTGTTGATGCTGGAGATTTTCTGGCAGCTACAGAGGATGAGATTCCACCCAGGCGAGCTGACAGCACCTCAAACTTCAAAAGTAAAAAAAAACTTCAACTCACCCAAAGTTGTTAGAAAGTGGATTACGAGCGACATCTCCGACTGCGGAGCTCTGACATAAGGGTCCAACAGCAGCGCAGCGTGTGTTTTTGATGAGTGTATGAAGTGTAAAGTCAGAGGCAGAGGGAGTTGTCCTGTTGAAAAGTCCGCATCCCACCAACCAACCAGCCAACTCCACCCTGCTGTCAACAGCGCGCCGCCACAGTTCACCCTAGTAAACGAGCGCACCCTCTGCTGGCAGCGCCGCTTTAAACTAAGCCTTCTGTGTGCATGTTTTCTGAAATGTTGTGTTTTGACCTTCAGGGCCACTGTACTAAAACTGTTGTGACAACTGAGCAAAATGGAAGCATTAATGTTTTAATGATATGAACAATAAGTACACAACAAACTGTTTTATTTGTCTTTATGTTAAACAACTCTTAAGGCTGCACATTTCTCTGCTTTCCCATGACCTCAATGACAAACAATGACTTGATTCAGACAGAAGAGTCTTAAATGTAGAATGACAGTGTGTACATGATATGTCCAAAAATATATGATTATGAAAAAAGTGCTGGTTTGTGGTATTTTGAATGTAGTGTTTCATTTTGCAGCAGATATGGGGCATTTTTGCATTTTGCTAATTTCAGATTTGTGTGTAGACTTTTGAAAAAAAAAAAAAAACTGCAAATCAATGCCAAATTAATATGGAACCATATGAGCATTTGTCCTTTTTTATTATGTGTTGGTTAAACAAAACATACATTGAAAATGTTACCTTGCACATTTTATTGACCAGTCAATTATTTTGGACAATTGGTAATACATTCGAGGAATGACAGGACAATCAATTCAAGTCAAATCTAATTTAATCATACATCCAAGTCATAACAGAATTTTTTTCAGGGCACTTTTATCATAGATTGTAGAGACCCAACAGTCCACCATGAGCAAGCACTTGGCAACAGTGGCAAGGAAAAACTTCCTTTTAACGGGAAGAAACCTTGGGCAGACCCTGGCTCTAGGTGGGCGGCCATCTGCCTTGACCGGTTGGGGGGGGGGGGGGGGGGGGGGGAAGAGGGAGGGAGGGGTGAGAGGGTGGGGATGGGCTGGGGATGGCATGGGGATGGATGGGGATGGGAGCAGGGGGTAGGGGGTAGGAGATGGGGTGGGGGGGGGGTAGGAAAGAGAAAGAGGGAGGGAGGGGTGAGAGGGTGGGGATGGGCTGGGGATGGATGGGGATGGGAGCAGGGGGTGGGGGTAGGAGATGGGGTGGGAGGGGTGGTGGTTACTCACGTGTCCTCTTTCCAAACAAGGCCCTGATTGTCCTGCCAAAGAACTTGCGGATTCTCTTCATGCGGCTCATCTTGACTCTGGCAGGTGGAACCTCATCAGGTGACACGTCCGTTGGTTGATGTCTCTGCTGGACATGCTGCACCTTGGCTAACAGCTGACCCAATGGCATCCATCGCTGCAGCAGGCTCTGCTCCATCAGGTGTGTCGAATACTATCTTTATAGAGAGAAGGCTGCTGCAGGACTGAGGACTGTCTGAGCCTGAGTCATCGTTTGATGGTAGTTTGACTGAAGGCTTCTGCAGTTCCTCCATCTCACTGCTGTCCGAATAGTAATCCGGCACGATCATCATTTTTTCTGCAGAGTCGTCGGCACTGAATAACACAAGACAATAAATTAATGGATCACTCAGTCAGTAAACAAATTGGTCCATTAATCCAATCATGTATTGATCAAACCCTACTGAAACCAAAAGACAGTCACTTACTATGAGCCTGGTGTCGAAGTTCTTTCCACAGGTGGTCCATCTCGACAAAGGGGTGTTTCAGAGCCTTCCCGGGAGTAATCCTGTTGTTGTGGTCAGTAACGGAAGGCAGGCATTTCAGAAGGCTGACAAATGCATCTTTGGTCCTCTAGTTCAGCCTTCTCCATCTGTGGGCGGTGCTGGATTTAAAACAAAGCAGATGAAAGTTCAGTTTAACTGCTTTCTGTCTCTCACCAACAGAGCAAATTGGTATTAATTTGTTCTTTAGTTATGAAGTGGACCACTCACTATTATAAGGTCATCCAGGCATCTTAAGGGACTTTGCCATCTTTCAGGTTTAATGCCAGTTTCAAGTTGGTATTCCAATGGGGTCTATGGGAACAAAACACCTTTGTCAGATACTTCTTTCTCAATGTGTTAAACATTTAAAAAGGGTTGATGTCTGATTGGGAGATTTTTTAAAAAGTTAACAGCTCAACGAGGTTAAAATACCTTCATCCACCATCTTGGCTCGTCCCAGTAGTCATTCTCCTTGAAGAAAATCTGGGTGTAGTGCCCATCATTAAGGAGGTGGTCAGCGGGCTGGCCGAGCATTTCCATGATGCCTTTCATCTAGAGAGAGAATATAAAGAATGATATCATCCCACATCAAGTCCCTTGTTGGGTTTTGACATGTGCCTGGGGTAGAATGTCTTTGTATTTAAATTTAAATACACTGGTTCACTTACTGACTGGTACTCGCAAGTCTGCGAAACAGGTCTTGGCCACGGTACAAAAACCCAAGAAGACAGCCAAGACCCCACATGTCGATGGCCTCTGTGATGGGGAGACCCAGGATGACTTCTGGTGCCCTGTGTGTAGCACACAAGAGTTACAAGAGCTATTGAGTACATTGTCAAATTCAGCATGCACACTTGGAGACCGACACAACCATTGCTGGATCATCTACAGCATGAACACACAAATGCACACACGTTACAAATCATGCTTTGCAGATTGAACTTACCTGTAGCCCACAGGCTGAATGGTCATCCCCTGCATCTTTTCTGTGGTCTTGAAAGACACACCAAAATCTATTAACTTCACTCTGAAGGGCGTACTAGAGTGATTGACGAGCATCACGTTGTCTGGTTTTAGGTCTGAGTGGACGACACCAATGCCCTTCAGAGCGTCAAAGGCCGTCAGCAACTGTAGAGACAACACAATGAAGACGGTTAAAAAAAAAACATTTACCAGAGTGCAGGCTTAAACAGACTAGAAGAAATACAGTTATGTTACTTCAGTATCTAACTTCTTTCTCAGCTGGCTGAGTATTGGCCATTAATTGTTGATGGACTGACTGAAGCCAAATAGTCTTTACCTGGTGTGCTACTGGCCGTATCTCATTTAGTGAGAGTGGTCTCCCCTCTCGTTCGACGAAGAAGTCGAAAAGACTCCTGTCTAGCTTTTCAAATACTAGACAGGTTTGTCCTTTGTGGTCGAACCTCTCAAAGAACTGAACCACGCTGTTCTTCACTGGGTCCAGGATGCTCACGACATCGAGCATTTTGATCTGTGAGGAAAATAGGAAAAATGACATAGGAACCTGAAGTGAGATAACATGGTATCAGCAGTTCATTTAATAAACAAAACGTAAGCAAGAAAATGTGGAAAAAAATCAAAGCAGATTAAATGTTCTACCTCTCTGTCAGCAGTGTCCTCAGTTTTAAGGATCTTGAGGGCCACTTCCTGTGATGTGTTTAGATTCACAGCCTTTGTAACTTTGCCGAATGAGCCCTCTCCGATTATATCTCGAATGAGATAGCGAGTTGTCCTGCTGCGCAGTATGTCGCTCTTGAGCACCTCATAACTCACTCCTTTGGTCTTGTCATCTGAGAGAGGCAGAACATGTGAAAGTTATGACATGGAGTCAGCAGGCGTCATTCAGTCAACACAACATGCACAAATGTAGCTGAAGAATTGATTGTACTAATGTAAATAAACATTTGATTCTGATTCTGCAACCACATGACGAAGAATTATATGTCAGATAGAACAACAATAAGGAAAATATGTGATCAAATGCTACACTGGTCTTCAGTGTACAGATCATTTACTTAAGTAAAAGACGCAAAACCAGAGTTTAAAAATACTTAATAACATGTAAAAGTCTTGCATTGAAAATGTTTTCTAGTAGGTATGTATTGTCAGAAAAATGTACAAAAGTTGAAACGTTTTTCAAGCTCCTTACCTTCCAAGCAGCTTGAAGCTTTACTTGATGGCAGCACACTTGATGGCTTTTTGCCGCCAAAATTAGTTTTCCAAACGTTCCACTCCTTCATTTTAAATACATCAACTAACTGTGGTCTATAAGACGTGTTTCAGTTAACTAGGTGAACTAACCAAATGACCTGATACTATCATCTGATACTATTATAACAGAGCATTAGTTCTATTCCAAAAACAGTTCTGTTCCACACACAGTGTCATCACAAAGGCTGTTGTAGTCTAACCACAGTTCTATTCTAAAGACTGTTGGAGGATTCTATTAATTTTTTTATCTGAGAAATGAGGGACGATCACATGATTTACTGACAGTTTGATAATTTGTGATTTATGCAGTTGACCTTTTTCTATGTAATGTGTATACATAGTATACACATTTTACATAATCATACATACACACACAAAAAACAAAATACACACACACAGATACAGTGCCCATTGTCAGACAATCTGTCTCCTCAGTAAATGGGTGACACTGTAATTGCGCCCCCTTAAAGTAAAAGAACCGTTTTATTTTTTCTCTTTTTTTAAACATTTGTTTCACACTTAAATAGTCAGTCAATATTTAATTATATAATATGTGGCTATTATTTGCCTGTCTTCCTAGACTTTGGCCCTTTGACATTATACTTGCCTTATTTTGAAATGTACTTTACTGATATATATTTTCTTCAAATACAAATGATACATTAGCAGCCAAGGAATATGATCTCTTTATCATGCGTTATTAACTCACACAAATATTGTCTGCATTTCTACAGTAATTTGTTACAGTGTATGGTGCAATACACACACTTGCACATCAGTACATATGTAAATAGCAGCTTTTCTTGTGCTCCAGGCAAAGTGCAATTCTTTATATCTCATAGAAAGATGTCATGCTGTGGTAAAACGGTCAACTTTTCAACGTTTCTGTCACAAGGTATAACCCACCCAAATTTAGGAGTTGTAGTAGTTTTAAAAAACAATACTTTTCTAAATTATCTTAGCATACTAAGCAATATCTTCCCATCCACCCTATTGTAGCTATTACTGTATAAACAGAATCAGATAATGATGTAGAAATATACAGCATGACCACTTGGTGGTGGATTGTGGAAGCAAATGCAACTGTATTTTAACACCTCAGCAACAAGCAGCTTTTTACCAATAAAATATGTCAGTAAATTTAAAGTAAACATCCTTATGTGAGGATTTTTTTATTCTGTGATTTATTTTACTCTTCACAAAAACAAGCACATTTTTTAAATGGTAACAAACTTATGAGAGTTTTTTTTTTTTTAGAAGCGGAACTTTAACGAGTTCCGATGGAGCGTCGGATTCTTTCAGCAGCCGGACCGGAAACAGCGTGAGGTTACCGACGTCTCTCCTGAAGCGTTGCACCTGGTAAGTTTTTAATAAGCTTCTTTTCCTTTTTTAAAAAATAAACTCCGACACCGTTTCCCACCAACACGCTGCCGCCTCTCTACCGTCCAGAGGCTACAACTTGTGAACCAGACCGCGTTCAGAAAAACGTTAATTTTGAGGAGTTACTTCTGGTCCACATCTGATGGCGGGAGTCTCCAGAAGCCTCGTTGCTAATGTGAGACCACCAGTGCTTTGACTTTGAGTCCATGTCTTCATGTCTGATTCTTCAGCTCGTCTGACTGCAGACCCAGAAACCTGACTACACCTCCCTAACACAAACCTCATCCCACCAAACTCCATTCAAAAATCTGTTAATTTTGCTGCTGCTTCGTCCATGGTGTCAAACATCAAACCACCTTTAAACACTTAAAGCTAGTTAAAAAAAACAACAACAAAAAACCAAACACTTTCTGCCATTTTAGTGGAGCACAGATGTAGGCTTAAATTTCAAGCCGATGTCAGATTAGGAATTTTGGGCCACTACAAAAACTAAAATGATATGTAAATGTTGTTAGGAGGCTCTTTCAGTTGGTTTGGGTATTTATCCAAGTAACCCAATAATACCATCAAACTGAACTTTACTAGCTGGAAACACAAACTGAGTACACTATTAGGAAATGTGTAATACAGTTCTGCAGTTCCTTATCAGCATAAGATGTTGATCTAAACCACGTGTATGACCCAAGTTGAGGGGCTTTAACCTCCACTACATCCCTGGTCTTCAGTGTGAAGGCGCCCTCTTGTGTTGTGCATCAGTTTTCAGTTATTCGCCTGCTGCGATGTTCACTGTAGGAAGACGTAAAAACTTCACTCAGCCATTGGCAGCTTCAAACAGCATCAGTAAAGAGAGATTTAAATATATGTAACATCACGCTGTGTCAGTTCACAGTGTTCACAGCCTGTAACACTGATGCTGCATTCAGGTCACATGGGGAAAACAGAAGTGAAGAATTTCAGGTTGTAAACATAACTTGGAAATGTGAGATTTGAGGCTTGCCTCTGATTCTGATTGACTGACATGGAAATTCTTGAAATAAGATATGAATACTGATGTATTCATTTCATAATTTCTCAAGTTTATAACTGAACCTGATAAAGGCTGCACATTTTCCATTTTGCTAACAGCTTTGAATGTGATCCTGGAATGAAGTAAGAAAATATTTGATGTATTCTTCAGGAAAAACAACTTTAATCACCTTCAGCTTGTTCATACATTTAATCAGTAAAGTCAGATATGGAAAAGTAAATAATGAACAATTTCCTTACTGATTATTATCATGATAATTTCAGTTTTATAATACCTCATAGTGCCTTATTTGTAAGTCAATTTGAACAATAACATTTGTAAATATAATTACAGATTTCATTACAAATGTACAAAGTGATTAGAACAAAATATCAGTGATAAAGAAAGGTCTGGTGATTTTTCTGTTAAGGCCCGTTCAGCGAAACAGAAACATCAACACACAAATACATCAGTACAGATACCCAACAAACATTTAGAGAACAGAGAAGTTTATATTTTCATCTGGACAAATGTCAGTTTAGGTAAAGAACAGTCATCATGAGCAGTGATATCCTCCACAGCTCCAGCTCCACCTAAAGAAACTCAAACATCAACAGAACAATAAATGAGAAGCTGATAAAGAGCTGACGATCATTGTTTGATTTACAGTGAGCTTTTAACACCAACAGCCTGTTAAAATACTCCTGTCTATTTGAGCTAACAGAACTCTGCAGTGACTCCATACAAAGAGTAAAGTCCAAGTCCAGCATAGAGAGGCTGAGTGAAAGTGGTCTGGACTCTGTGGAGGAGAGTCATGGTTTGAGAGACGCTGTAGAAGGACAGAGTACCTGCACTGTGATCCAGGTACACTCCTACTCTGGAGGACGGAGGACCTGAGAGTGGAGTTTGGATCTTGTTGAACAAAAATTCTGAACTTTTTTTGTCAAAACTTAAAACCCAAGATTTGTCATTGTGTCCAAATGTACATTCATTGAAGGCTGTTGTTCTGCTGATATTCTTGTACGCAACTGCCACATGAACTCGTCCTCCTCCTCCTCCTCCTCCTTCTCCTCCTCCTCTCCACTTCACCTCCCAGTAACAACGTCCAGTCAGACTCTCTCTACTCAGGACCTGAGGCCAAAATGTAAATCTGTCAGGGTGGCTGGAATAAGACTGATGTTGACGTGCTAATGTTGCTTTTCTGTTTCCCTCCGATATTAACACAAGTATACCTGCTGTGTTTGGATCCAGTGTGATTTTCTGTGAATATTTTAAGAATCCACCTCTGGTCTTTGGCTCTGGTTGTGACAGTAAAACATCCACTTCAGTCACTGCCAGTGAGATGTTTGTCCATTTCTCTCTCAGAAGTTCCTGTAGTTTATCTCTGAGCTCAGACACAGCTGCTGTCACATCCTCAAAGTACCTCCGAGGATGGATATTCACACTGGACGAGTGTGTAGATTGACTGAGTGCTGACAGTGAGGGGTAGCTGTGTAGAAACTCGTTGTGATCCTCAGTGTGCGAGAGCTTCTCCAGCTCAGCGTCTTTCCTCTTCAGCTCAGCGATGTCCTGCTGCAGCTTCTCCTGAACTTCTTCAACTCGACTCACTTCAGTTTTCTGCTGGGACCTGATCTGCTGCTTCACATCAGACCTTCTTTTCTCCATGAGTTGGATCAGCTCAGTGAAGATGTTCTCACTGTCCTCCACTGCTTTATCAGCAGAGCGATTGATCGCCTCCACCTCCTGCTGAAGCTCCTTCACATCTTTCTCTTTGTCCTGGACGCTCTGCTGGATTTTTTGTCGACTCAGCTCAAGCTGTCTCTGCTTCTCGGTCCTTTCAGCTGCAGCTGAGACTGTGTCGTGTCCTTTATGTTCGTCCACAGAGCAGAGGTAACAGATACACTGCTGATCAGTGCGGCAGAACATCTTCATCACCTCATCATGACGAGAGCAGATGTTCTCCTGGAGCTTCTTGGAGGGGTCCACCAGCTTGTGTTTCTTTAATGGAGCTGAATCGTAGTGAGGCTGCAGGTGTTTCTCACAGTAAGAGGCCAGACACACCAAACAAGACTTGAAGGCTCTCAGTTTTCTCCCAGTGCAGACATCACAGGCCACATCCTCAGGTCCAGCACAGCAATGATCAGCAGGAGCAGCTTGGAGTCCAGTCCTCTTCAGCTGATCCACTAAGTCAGCTAACATGGTGCTTTTCACCAGAACAGGCCTCGGTGCGAAGGTCTGCCTACACTGAGGGCAGCTGTGGATTTCCCTCTGATCCTCTTCATCCCAGAAGCTTTTAATACAGTTCATGCAGTAGCTGTGTCCACAGGGAATAGTCACCGGATCCTTCAGTAGATCCAAACAGATAGAACAAGACAAGGTTTCCCCGTCCAGCTGAACTCCTTTCTGTGCCATTTTCACCTCTCAGTGTGGATGACTGACTGAGTTTCACTTTATCAGAACAGAAACTTTGAGCTCTGATCTAACCAACATGTGTTTCCTCAGTGAACGGGGCCCGTCAGCTCCTGTACTTCACCACATGTTGTTTCCTCTCATCTTCCCACTGTAAATCTGAAGGGGAGGGAACAAGGAAATATAAAGACAGAGTGGAGCTTGATGTGTTTGAGAGCAGGAAGAAGAGGGAGGGTTATCAGGCTCTGACTCATTCCAGGAAGAGGAGTGGTTTGATCCTGTGTGTTTAATCCTTTTTTTTTTTATTTCTCATTTAAAGATACAGAGCACCTCAGCTGGTATGTGACAAACTCTTGGGATACCTCAGATTTCAGAATCAGCTCTTATTTTCATTATTGATTAATCAGCTGATTATTTTCTCTATTTAATCAACGATTTTTCTATCAATTCTATCTATTGTCTGAGCAGCAGTGTTTATTGTGATCTGTTAGGACAAAGAGACGCAGCAAATCTTCCCATGTGAGAAGCTGGAGCATGCAAAATGACTGAAATGATGACTAAAATAGTTGAGTTCAGCTCGAGCTCCTCTCTTGTATAAATGAGAATATTAGAAACACAGTCAGTCTGCTTCTAGTTCTTTACACCGAAGCTAAAATACCTTTTTCCTTTGTTCAGATCAGTGTCCAAGTCCAAGTCCTCAGCTGCTGTTTGTCTTCACAAGAAGATGTTGAGAAGTGCCTCAGCTCAGGTGAGGAGGAAGTGATTAGTACTGGACCATATTCATCACACTGGATGCATTTTATTTTCAGTGACGTTCACTTGTGTGAGGACAGTGCTGAGCACTATGTTTTGGTATCTCAGGCTGGCAGGAAAGATCTTTAGGCATAAATTAAATGTGCAAAAAACATTTACAAGGACTAGTGTGTTGGATTCAGTGGGCTCTATAGTCAGAAGATTAATATAATGTTCATATTATTCATATTTATTCTCCAGATCATCAGACAGGTGGTGAGATACAGGAGCACAGACACCAGCCTCATCCTGGAGAGATGTAAGTAAAGTTATTAAATTCACTCGTTCAATCTTCAAATTACATTTCCTATCTATTTAAACAGGTGTAACCTGGTCGAAAATGATGTCTGTGTCTTTCTTCTAGCAATAAACCGGGTGCAGCTGTTGGGTCGGGTTGGCCAGGATCCCGTGATGAGACAAGTGGAGGGTCGTAACCCCGTCACCATCTTCTCATTAGCGACAAATGAGATGTGGCGTTCTGGAGATGGAGAGATGACATCAACAGGTACGATAGAGGACACAGGATGGTAGAAAAATAGAATAATAGTCTTTTAGGCAACAAAGTTTTAGTCATATACCACATTTTATCACAGGTAAACTTGGTGTGGTTTACATGAAGGAGCTTGTCCAACCAAAAACAGTAAAGAACCCACAGACACAGACAGAACCAGACATTTATTATACATACAATAGCTAATCATGAGGCTGAATGGGACTCAAGGTGCCCTGACATTCCTCTTTTGACACTTTTCGTTTTCTCTTGTCATATTAGACGTTACTGAAGGACAGAAGCTGAATAAATCAGCTGAGTGTTTACAGCTCAGGGTTGGACACTAGCTCACATTTTTCTTCTGATATATACTTTGACATTTCAGTGTCAACGTTTCCTGCAGGAATGGTGTTAGCAATGGTGCTAGTGGCTAAATAACACACGTTATGTTGCGCTTAGTGTCTCTTTATTGACAAGATAATTAAACCATTAAAAACTCTCCACTTATCTGTGGAGTTCATATGTACAGTGTAATCTACTCTAAGTTATAATTAATATTGCAGGTGTTGTTTTCTGCCACTAGAGGTCATTGTTACATTTTGAATTGTGTGTCAATGAACATGAACAGACAACAGTTATTACCATTGCTGTATTTCAAGAAAGCTGCTCTTCTGTCACATTACTAGGTTGCATTTTAAGATCCAATAAGCTCTCAGTTCCCAGTTTGTTAGGTACACATGCTTAAACGAATACAGCAGTGCTGTGATTCTTTCTACCCTCAGTTTCGACACGTTTCAAATGTTTATGTTTACTGTGATATCTGTTGTTGCTTCAAGGAGTTCCTTGTGTGCTGTATTAATGTCCTGTGGGCGGTGAAAGTTCATTATGTGATTGACAGACAGATGTACTGTTTCCTGACTCCAGGTGACATCAGTCAGAAGACGACGTGGCATCGCGTGTCTGTGTTCAAACCCGGTCTGAGAGACGTGGCCTACCAGTATGTCAAGAAGGGGTACGAACCATTTGTTTTCCTTTAGAGAGCAGGCAGAGATTAGATTAATTACAGAACGAGTACTTTTATCACACTATATTAGATATAAAATGCAAATAAACAATATGAAATGATTATATATGAGGTATAAATGGTTGTGAGGGGGATGGAGGTGACATGCAAAAAATGTCCCCAGCCAGATTAGAACTGGGAACGTTGTGGTTGTGTGTTTTGGTTCTCAGACCATGATCCTCCTGAAAGCATATGCAAAATGTATATTTTTAGCATCATAAAGCCCTGCAGGCTTGAGAACTGGGTGTACAGGTTTAGTTTCATAAAGAACCAGGACTCTGAACATATTTCAGTTCCACTGGTGAAAAACAAATGATCAAAACATTAACTCAGACTTCTCAAACCGTCGACTACAGCTCAGTCATCTTCTCCACTGTTTATTTAAATGGTTAGTTTGTTTCAGCACTGCAACTGACGAGATCCTCCTGACCACAGCTGCTGTTTTTTGTTAGTGAGGAAACTTCAGACTTAGATTACAAAACCTTCCTGCAGCAGGTGGCAGGGGTTGAGTGATATGATGACATGCACAAGTGAGAGATTTTCTACATTCTCTTTATACTGGACTGTCTGTCCCTTTAATGTCTCTGCTTTCATTAGGCACAAATCAACAAGCAGGACGGCTTTACTGGATTGTGTAGTTTATTTCAATGGGATGATATACCTTTTATGAAGGTTTTATCTGCCCACCTCTAGCTGACAGATTTAACATCTGTAGGAGGAAGAGCTAAATGTCACAAAGCTTTTTATGTTCCAATGATTTTTTGGACTTTTTGTTCTAGTAGAGAGAGATGACAGGAAATGAGGGAGAGAAAGATGGGGGGGGGTGTTGGGGATGGGATGTTGTGGTTCACAGTCAGTGCCTGCAAGGTCATCACACAGGAAGATTTTTACAGCTTTTTACAAACCTGCAGGGATAATTATTTATACCAATCATACAGAGAGAGTATTAAGGGGTAAAATCTTATGTGTAACTCTCAGTCAACTGAATCTAAAAATCAGCTAGTTCTCAAAATGATAAAAACGCAAGAGCTGAATTTATTTTTCAAGCAGTTTTCAACTAGCACTTTTTATTGCAACTTTAAAACCATAAGATTTCAGCTGTGACTGATCTGGATTCTCGTCTCATTCAGGTCCAGGATTCTAGTAGAGGGGAAGCTGGACTACGGGGAGTACGTGGACAAGAACCAAGTCAGACGTCAGGCCACCACCATCATCGCAGGTCAGATTAAACATTGGCATAAACACAAATGATCTCTGTCAACATGACTTCTAAAAAACACCTTTCTCCCTCCTGTTTTCTCCAGATAACATCATCTTCCTAAGCGACAACATCCGAGACAGAACCTGAACAACTTTCCTCTATCAACACAACAACTTCTTTTTGTATCTTCTCGTTTGTATAAAATAAGACTTGGACCCAAAAACATAAAGGAACTGTTTGACCCACCAAAAAGGGGACAGAATAAGCTGTGACACTTTGATCATGTTTGAATGTGGCGCCACCTGCTGGTGGAAAGAGAAGCCTTCGATGCATAAAGAGTAGCAGAAAAAGTCCACTCTTGTAGTGTGCACGTATACACTTACTGATTATGATCTTTTATTGTGCTACATGTACATAACTGTTAAAATATACACTTTACGTCCTATTTACGCGTTCTTAAGTTTTATGTGTGAGATTAATGTTTGGAAATGCTTCTCATGAATCATAATTCTGGGTTTGATGACTCTTTACAAAGTTTTGAAAAGTTGTAGCTCTTCCTCATGTTGAAGATCATACGAAGCCATTATGGTTTTTCTTTGTTGCAACAGTTAAGACGACTTCTCTTTAATCTCAGAAATTGTTTCTTGGAGAGGAAGACTGTGAATCGGGGGTCTCAAAATACTCAATCTGACACAGGAAACACTTCCTCGAGACTGCAGAATTACCTCTTTATTTCACATCATCATCTCCCAGTAAAAATAATGTCTCATGTATTAAGTGCTGAAAAAAATTCTACTTGTTACGCTCCATTGCCCATGACAAACTCACAGGATTATCTGCATAATGCGCAAAGAAGTTGATGTTTTGGAGATGCACGACATGTTAAACGTGTCAGCTATGTCTGCTGAACATGAGAGAAAAGTTAACCATTGGACAGTTGCTCATTACTGCATTTAGTTCAACTGCTTCCCGTCTGTCGTCGTTAAATGATACAGTATAAACCCAGTGAGTATGTGACCCCTGCTGTTAATGAAACACACCAGATTGACCTCAAGTGTTGTTCTCCACTCACAGTTTGCATGTTTTACCTCACCACACAGCCGACTTCACAAGTGGACAAATCACTTGTGAAAGATAAGGTAACCCTCTTTGTCATGTGACAAGAAGTTTTACCCTTTCGACCTCACTGTACCCACCAAACCTCTCCTTTAAAGAAGTCTACATTCTGGATTTTAGTCTTTCATGTGCGAACAGTGTCACGTCCTGCTTTGACTTGATGACAAATGTAAGCTGTCTTTCTGTCATGTCTCTTCATGCAAATCTCTCCTGATTAAACGCTGTTCAGCGCTGATCACTGAAACATGTGAAGATATATTTAAAACTTTTGTGGAAGCGCCTTCAATTGAATTTTCAGTTTTCTCTTGCTTTGGGTTTTTCCTGCTTATATACCTGAATTGTGCATAGTTAACACTGCACATTATTGTACTGACATGACAGTTTGATTAGTTTTATCTGTTCCCTTTATTTTTATTTTCTGCCATGTCACTCTTTTGTCAGTTGTTATCACACTTATCTGTTTTTCATTTCCTTCCTGCACAGCGACTGGTTACTTTCACTGTCAGTTCATTTCTCTGTAATGGTGTAATGCTACAATAGACATTTTTCAAGTATTTTTGTCTTCACATTATTTTGCTCCCTTACTCCAGTCAGAACATGTGTCAATAACTGTTGAGACAACACTCAAGAAAGTGGAGAAAAACGATGTTAAACATTAAAAACAACCTTAGAAACGTAGAGATAAATCACAGATGGAAGTATTTGCATAAAAACTCATAAAAACATGTATTTTAACGGAGATGTAAACACATTTCAAAATTCATTTTTAAATGCTTGCACTGCTCGGCTTTGATTGGCTGTTTCTGTGACAACGAGGGTGAGCCTTTACGCGAAGGTATTCTTGGCCTAAAATGATTGGTCGCAGGAATTTTAAATCTCTTTCTTGATTGGCTGCATCACTTGTCAGTTGAAGGCTCTGGAGGGCAGGGCTGCACGGTGGAACTGGCTTTAAAAAGAGAGAGATCTGATTGGTCGACCGGAGTTGTGTGGGCGGGGCTGTGAGTTGTAGGGAAACCTGTGGATTCGGTTTTGAGAAGCGTCAAAGAGACAGACCGGAAATACAGATTTAAAAATAAAAGCTTAAAAAACATGTATATAAATGCAATACAACAGACTTTTATGCATATGCGTAAAATTTTCTCGTAAGTAATTTGTATTTTCCTAAAAGGACACTTTGTAAGTAATAACTGTGACTAGATAGTGTATAGGTTTGTCTGAAGGAGGATTGTCTTATCTTATAAAAATAAAGTTCCACACAATAAAAGTTAACTCAAATTAAAATACATGGGTTAAATGTACTTACCGTTTCGGTGGAATTCTTTACACTTCACCAAACCTTTTTGAATCTGTATTTTCACACAAAAGAAAATCTATAATAAGTAACCAATTAATTTCTGATTGATTATAAGAGAATTCTTATATCAGATTTGAAAGTTCATTCGGAGTAGTAGTAGTAGTAGTAGTTGTAGATGTAGTAGTGATAGCGGTTGTATTTAGTCTATGTTGAACCAACCTGAACTAAGGAATGAGAGGTTTATTTTGAAATATGATACCGGAAACTGTAGTTTATCATTGTAGGTATTTGAACTAGTGTCACAAACAGCTGGAAAATATGAATCACTTTACATTTTTAACCTTACATTTAATTTCCAGTGTGTTAGACTGAAGTTATAGCTTGTTAACAGTTGTTATGAGTGTTACCGCCGGTTAATTCTTGATTTTCTATATTTTTCTCGTCTTTCTGTGTCTTCGTAGCTCCGCCCATACATTCCTCTGTGTCTGGGCCGCGAAGAGGAGGAGGAGGAGGAGGAGGAAAGAAAAGGAAAGAGAGGCTGCGGAAAGCTGCCTGTGGACCCTGAACCAGAGAGGAGATGATAAACAACAACATCAACAACAATAAGTCTCAGTCTGACTCTGACTGCTGCAGCTCTCTGACACACTGATTCTCAACCAGCTGGACGTGTTTCTGTTTATTTTTTGATTTCTTTTCCTTCACTCAAACAAGTTGTTGGGAACTTTTTTTGGCCGGATCTTGGAGTTTAGTTTCCAGTCTGACCTGCGCTGCAACAAAACCGCGCTGACTCTCCTGTCGCTGCTGCCGGAGGAGAAAAAACAACATCCACAAGGCCGGAGAGAGTCTGTGTGGAGGGAAGCATGGAAATCCTGGACAGTAGTGAACCGTTCCTACACTGGGACAGGAACCTCAGCGAGCTGTCTGAGGCCGGGGAGATCGACTCTGTGCTGTACACCAATGTAAGTTATCGACCACTGATGGATGGATGGATTGATGGATGGATGGATTGTGAAGGGGTGTGGGTGAGGAACCTGTGTGATGATTGATCAGGGCCTGGTGATTGGCTTTGTAGCGTCTCAGTGGGAAATCATCACCTTTATCTCACTTTAATGAGGATTTAATAGACACGAGGGGGGAGGGTAATGCTAGTGTGTGTGTGTGTGTGTGTGTGTGTGTGTGTGTGTGTGTGTGTGTGTGTGTGTGGTGCCCTGCTCTCCATTCACAACTTGAGCCTTGGGGTCCAGGATGCAAGTTAAGACTATTTCTCAGCAAGGTAATTGTCGTTTTCCCCCTTTTTTGTTTCATTTAAACACATTTTAGTAAAATGGTGACAAAGTCTCAACAATGACAGCTTCTTATTTAAAGAATAACTAGGTTTAAGGGACACAGAGGGGGAGGACCCCACCTGAACCCAATTTAGTCTAGGGCTGCAATTAATGTCAATAAAATGTTGCAAGATAGGAAAAAAAAAAAACATTACAAGTTCCCAGAATCAGTAGTGGAGTCTTCAAATACCTTATTTGTATAACCAACATCCTTAAATCAAAATTATACTTAAATTCATTTTCAAAGTTTTCAAAAACCAAGGTGATGTCAAATGACTTGATATATGTTAAATGTTCCTGATACAGATCAGAAGTTTTAAACATTTAATAATGACCAAAGTGCACATATTGAAAATCTATTTGAGATGGCAACCACCGGATTTCCTTCAAAATAAAACACCCAAGATTCATTTAAGGGGGGTTGTGTGCAGATGAGTGCCTCCTGTTGAATGAATTTCCAGTTGACTAAACACTTCCCTGTACAAGTTATACCCCACATTTCATCTCAATCAAAACTGGGACTATTTAGCGTGAAAGCCTTTTAGATTTGTACTATTATTCCAAACATTAGTTTGTTGAATATCTTTGTACAAAGTCATATTCTCCTCACATATAAACCATATATAATCAATAGTTTCCTCACATTTTGTGCAGGAGAATTTAAATGCATGCATGCATCTAAAACATCATTTAAAATTCTGATTATTTCACTGAATTCAGTAAGATTTTTCTAGAAATCTCTTTTTATTTCGTTTACTTCTCCAGCTTCTCCAGATCTCTGTATTTGCACACACTGGGAGCTAATTAAAGCTTTACTGGTCACAGTGGTTGAGCTGTGTAGTTCACATCACAGAAAGACCAGGGGGATGTTTCTTTGAAGAAAAGTTGACTGATTGCAGAAGAAGACTTCATCACCCCAAGTTTTATAAATCCAGCAGTCACATGAAGATTATAGTGTGTAGCGTTTCTGTTTGGTTTAAGAAGTCTGACAGGTGTTTATTCGTGAAGTTACCTTGAGTGAGTGCGATTCCTCAGTCATAAATTACTTTATCACCTCTATTATATCCAGATTAGGTTCACAGTGCAGTTATGCAATGCTATACTGTAGGACTGCAACCAAAGATTATTTTGATTATCTGCTAACATGGAGTCTGTCCATTCACTGGTGAATACACTGAGCATTTATAGTAATATAACTTTATTTACATAATTGCAGAGACAAGCTGAGAAAACCAGTTGCTGATGTTACTGTTTAACACAGTATCTCATTTATATTTGTAAATCATAAAAACTTTATTAAAAATAATATTTGCAGTGATTTTCAGGTGTTTTATGTCTTATATTTTTCAGCTTTATATAAAGGGAAACAATAGAGTTTTCAATCTTCTTTCAATCAAACTGTTCTTTAGCCATATTTTGCCAATTATGCTATCACTATTGTGAGCATTAACAGCTGGACGCTACAGTGACTCACTTGCTAGCTGGTTTGCATGCTAACTTCAGTAGAAGAAGTGATAGAAGTACAATCAAATCAAGATTGAAGGGATGACGTTTGATGCTGAACTTGCAACATTTCTTGTAGAGGTAATTAAACAACTGTTAATGCTAACATTGGCTATGTAGTAATAGCAAAAAAACGTACATATAGTGCCTTTAAAAAGCTGAAAATAATCACATAAGTCAAAGACAAAAATGTTATATAATTCTTGTAAATGCTAAATGTCACTGTTTAACCTGATAACCAGTAGTAGTAGAGATAGATACAGTAGAATATAGTAGAAATAGATTTAAAACACACATGGTATCATCTCAGTGAAACAAACCCTGTGTTTTGATGGCCATTTGCCTTCAGTTATGTAACTTGAAGTGTGCGTTGCAGCCATATGTCTCTCTTGGTAACACTGTGGGCCAAGAGGAGAGTGTGTGTGAGTCAGTGAAGCCGTGTGTGAGTCTGATTTTGTGCACACGTGTGTGTCTGTGTGAAGAGACGATGGGAGGAGAGGTTGGGTTTACAGGGGAAAAATCCAGCTGGCTTGCAGGATGGCAATCAGACACCACAGAGGCCTGAGACTGAGACAACACACACACATGCACACACAGTCACACACACTTTGGCATTTACCTCTTCTAGGAAAACCTACAGACAGGTAAAGGCTTGTGCAGTTAAAGCTGT
This sequence comes from Lates calcarifer, assembly GCF_001640805.2. Lineage (NCBI taxonomy): Eukaryota > Metazoa > Chordata > Actinopteri > Centropomidae > Lates > Lates calcarifer. The sequence goes on from NC_066850.1 coordinate 11,031,249, forward strand.
GAATGTAGGTCTTTTAAATAAGTCCTGAGGCTACAGTTCCTGTCAAATACCAGTCAACCATATCAGACCAGCTGCTTTGTTCCTCAGTTGTCTGTTAAAAGATTTACTGGAGGATTGGGTTGATCAGAAAATCATCCACAGGGCTCCAGAGGACCATTGGCTAAATGGCTAAAAACCAAAATACATTTCTGAATAAATAGGAAACGATTGCAAGTCCATGCAAGAGCTGCTGAATCATGTGTCTGTTGAAATTCACTTCACAGAGGAACTAGAAGTTTTCAGTGCACTGCTATAACAAAATGAGGGAGCGTCTGCAAATTGTTGTTGATGAATTTGAAGGCGATTAGTTTTGATTCTGTTTTTGGGTTCATACTAAAATGTCAGGGGAAAAATGAGTGTGAAATAGTTTCTTAAAGTACTGAAACTTTATCACAGTATTTGCTTAAGTTAGCATTTAGCCCCTTTCCACCATTGTGAACCTATAGGTGCTAGTTTTTGGGGCTGATGCAAGTGCTGGTTCAGGGGTTGGTTCAACTACATCTCCTAAGAACTGGTTAGCTTTTGCAGGGGCTAGAGAGCCCGGTGGACAACAACAACAACGACAAACTACATCGTCCGAAGCTCTAATTTTAGTGTTTTCTTTGGATCAGGCAGACTAGACATTGCACTCTGATTTAAAAAAAATGGCAGTGACACATACAGTTTTAGTTGGTCTTGTTGGTCACAAAGTGTTGGTGCTGCTCTTGAAACAGTTGGTTCTTTAGCTATTGAAACGTGAAAAACTTGCTCATGATTAGGCACCGACTCCAAACTGGCCCTTGAACTGTATTGGTGGAAAAAGCCTTGCACCCTGAAGTGAAATTAGTGCATTATCCTCCTATCTTTGGATTTAACTCTGGCATTGCAAAGCTGCTTCACTTTTAAAGGGTTAACCTGGATTCAGAGCAGTGGAAAAACTGAGTTGTCTTTCCTACAGGATCCCGACTTGGACAAAAGAGTTTACAATAAAGTAACATAATAAAAAGCCACTTACTCTAACATTTGGAAAATATTTCTATTGATTTTGCAGGTTCTGTTCCTCTGTTGGGATTTAACCACACTTACTTGCAGGTATCACTGTGTAATTTCCTTTCATATTAATGACTCAATTCACTGTTCTGATGAAGTGAATGTGCTCGGATAGGTAAACCTAGACTTAACAGATCCAGGTGACAACCAGCTCTGTGACACTGGTTATCCAGGACGAGAGCAAGACTAGACTTGCTTCATGACACAGGGCTCAGTCAGGGACATGCACACAGATAACTTTGGTTTTTACATTTTCATTTTGTGAAAAGTATATTTATTTCATGGTATAGGAGGCTACGACGTGTACATTTACCAGCCAAGGAAGGTCTAATTTCAGATCATTTGAAACTCATATCAAAACAACACATAAAGGCCAGGTTGTGTTAGAAAGCAGCACTAAGATGCTCTTGTTAGCATGGTGAATATTCTATATATAGTAAAGCATGAATAGTATGTATGTGTGTGAGCGGGGGGGGTGCATGAATGTGAAAGCCAACAAGACTGCAGTGTTTGAATCTCAGGCCGCTCGAGAAACAGACTGTTGGGTCTTTGTTCCTCCTCTCAGGCCGTGGGTCGGGTCTCACTCTCACTTTCACTCTCTCCGGGGGTTTGTTGACCTGGGATTCCTCACAACAATGTAGAACCTTCTCAGGCCAGTAAGCATGTGTGCTATCCTCAGCCTCGATGCCTGCTTCACCCTCAGAGGTCGCTCCCATCTCTGTTTCTGATTGTGTTGTGTAAAAGCTTTTATCCCGATCAAGTTCCTCAGGTTTTTAAATTGCATCAGTGTGGAGGTGGAGACGCATCGTCCTTCTTTCATCTCCGCTCACCTGTGACTGAAACAATCCTTTGTGACGTTGTAATGAAGTAATAAGAGATATTTTGGTTTCGTCTGTATGACGTGAAGGAAAACATACTCGAGAGATAAGGTGAAATCAACCAGTTAATCAAACCAAATCAAAATGTTTGTAGGTTTCTCACTGTTTAACATCTTTAAGTCACCATTTTTATAATCTCTGTAGGAGGTTGTAAATGGTTGGAGATGTAAGTGTCAGTGTTTATTTTAGATTGAAATTCCTGCATATTCGTGTTCAGACTCTAAAAGATCTTGTCAGTCAAGTTTTTAAGGGATGGGTGAACTGTTTTCTCTTGCTCTCTCTCTCTCAGTGATTTAACCCCGCTGTGTTCAATCTTTTTTGGATTTGTATGCCTTTATTACAGAATGTTTAGGACAGAGGCGACAGGAAATGAGGGTAGGGGGAAAGAACTGAAATCAAACTGGATATGTTGTAATTACATGGTCAGCATCTCAAACCACCTTCTTACCAAGGCTACAACCGGTAACTTAATGTTGTTTGTTGACAGTTTTCATACAAAAAAATAGATTTCCTGTCTCTTAAAGCTCAAACTTTAAAAATCACTGGTGTTTAAGGATTTCTAACTAGTATGATATCGGTCTGTTATTTAGTAGATATATCATCTGTCAAATCTGGATTTAAGTGCAAAGGGAAACTTTTTTGTTTTTGAAAACTGTTTCGGGGCTCAGTTTATTAAATTTTGACACTAGTGACTTTTGTGTGTAGATTGTGGTTATTAGCTTCCCAGCCAATACCTCAACCTGGAGGTCGGGATCCACACAGTGGTCACTGGATGAATGAAAGGTTGCAAGAGTCAGTGTTAGAGTCAGAGTCCAGGAAACAGACAGAGACAGACAGAGACTGGCCTTAAACTTAAATACCATCTTGTGCACTTGCTCATACTCGAGTGTTTCCCAAAAAAGAAAGAAAAAATTGGCGTGTTGCTCAGCACATGTTGTACTCCACTGCAGAAGAGGAGTATATTTGCTCTGCAAACGCTTCAGGGCTTGTTCCAACTATGTGTGCGCTTATATAACACACAGCATACCTGCAGATAAAGACGCACCTCTGTCTATAAATCTAACACCAGCTCTAATCCAGTGGTTTTATTAATATACGTGATGATCTCGGACAGCTCAGCTCAGCACACACTCAGGGTGGAGGTGTTTTATTCACACACACATTCAGGGTGTAAGCAGCTTGGCCCATGTGCTCACAGTGCAGAGCCTGTTCTCCATCAGGGCTGGGCATCCTGCTCGCCGGTGGCCTCACTCTATCTGTCTCTGTCTGAATGCTTCATGTGTCTGCTGTAACATGAGCGTCAGTGTGTAGGGAGAGACGGCCATTCACACACACACACACACACACACACACACTCGTAGCAGTCTTTTTTTTTTATCAAGAAGCAGATAAATGACGACATCATTTCACAACTGGTCACATTTTACTGCCAATCAAAGGTCAGAGTGTCTCCACTGTTTGTATATACTGTTACACATGTTCCAGTTTTACATATTACAACCCGACCAGCCTCTATCTGTGAGTGTTCGGCTAACAAAGCGTACCTGTGCATGATAATGAAAGACACAGTGTTATTACTGCAGGTGTGGTGCCGGATCTCCAGGTTGGTCTGAAGAGTTGATTGTTAGGTACAGACAGCAGCAAAATCAGAAATATACTGATTCACAAACTGTGTTGAAGTTTTTGCTGCTTGTAGGGAGCAGATATTCAGACAAAACTTGTTTCGTAAGTTTTCTCAGGTGAATTCTCAGTTAAATTTTGAGTCAAGACATGCAAAAGAAATACAACACGATTAAGAGAAGTTTGCTTTTGTCATGGCAGCAGATGTAGAGTACAGGTCACATTGCTGCTGCTCAATTTAACGTTATTTTTGGAACTTTTTGGGGCTCTGCCAGTTTCATTTTCAACATCTAGTACAAATTTTTAGCCAGATAACCTGATTGATTTCACTTCATTTTTCAATCTTTCAACCTTGATTCTTTACACTGACACATTAAAGTGTAATGTGTCTGATATGCAGCTAGTTTGATTAGACGAGCTAACCACTGACTTAGACCCTGTTTACAGCTGGCATTGATATACAGTCTCTATCTGAATATTCTCTCTGGATAAAGAAAAATGTTAAAAATGTTAATCCTCCTCCTGCTGGATTAATCTGTCAATTAAATACTATAAGCAGCAGCTTTAAGTCTGCGCCTTCACAAAAAGTGAATTCAAAATTGAATGATGTCCATGCATGGCAGTGAACGCAACATCTCCCGTTGATCAGATGTCATTATCTGGAAAATGTCTTCATATACAGATCACATCTTAACATCAGGTGTAAATGAGACTTTAAGAGACAGTTATTTATGTAAAAGTTTATTTGGAAATCTTTCAGAGGCTCCTGGTATTTTTTTTAAGTTTGACCTTTCAATGCACAGTGACTTTACTTTGCTACAAGTTGAATCTGGGCCAAGAGCTGCCTAAGTCTTTAAATACACATTTATAGTAGAATTATTCATTACTACATAGGTCGTAAATGGTAAAACTTGACACAGAGTGTATTCTAATGTGACATTTACTTTGAGGTTTAAAGTTCTTGTGTGTCAGGGTCTTCATTCTTCTTCTGAGGTCTTTCCACCCTGATAAGAATGAGGCAGCTTTAATGTCTGTCTCCGATGTTCCTCATTATTCACTTCACTACGTCGCTCTAATAGAAGCCACCTCGCCGACTCCAACTCTCTCGGCTTTTAGAAAGTGACAGTAGCTCTACACATGGTGCGCACATGGATGTGAAGGACACATTTTTCACTCTTTCAAATCTGATGCAACTTCTCTCCTGACTTTGAAAGTGGACTCAGACTCGGGGTTTGCTGCAGGCAGGCAGCCATTTAAAGAGCGAGGCGAAGGTAGTAATCAGAGTGTGAGGGGGATCATTATGGGAAATCCACAGGAGCCTTCGTGCTCTGAGGCCAAGCTAAATTTATCCCTGTCCGTCTGTCTGTCTGTCTCTTCCTCTATACCCTTCTCTCTTTTCTTATTCTGGATCCTTCTACCCCATCGCCCCTCACCACCACCACCACCACCTCTCCTTTTGCTTTAGGCACCATAAAAGGTTTTAAATGATTGTGTGTGAGCTTGTGTGTGTGGTTAGCAGCCCTATAATGAGCCTGGAAACAGCTTTATATAGCTGCAGCCTGGTGAAATGCAGCAAACTGACCACTCCTTATTTCTTTTTTTTCTCTTTTCCGCTACTTTCTGTCGTCTCACCTTTTTTTCTTCGGACAGTTTTTAAACATACTGATTTTGGAGTGTGAGCAGTTTATAGTTTTTTTAAAATAATATCCTTATTATAAACTTTAAAGTGGCAGACTCAACAGAATTTCATTTTATTTAGACTTAAGGTTTTCTGCACCAGCTTTAGTATTTCAGGTATTAAACATCAAAGAGTTTAAAGCCTGTAAACTGCTTATTAAACAGTGAGGAGCGTGAGCTGCGAGACACACTCAACTTTGATGTTTTTTTAAGTAGATCTTGCAGCTTACATCCTGCCTCATGGCTCCAAGTTTAGGACAGAAACCTCTCCATCCATTTGCCTGGTTAACCTTTCACCCCTCTTTCCAGCCCTCCTCCTCCCCCTCGTCACTCCTCCAGGGTGAGCTGAGAGTCAGGACGAGTCGGCTCCTGTTGAAAATGCCAGAAACTTCTCCCGATTCTCCTAAGAAACTGCTACTTAACCTCCCTGCTGCTCCTCCCGATTATTTTCTGTTTGTGAACAATCTTGATGTTTTTTCCCTTTAAACTTCCATAGAAACATCGAGTGGAAATACTTTGCCTGTTCTCTTCATGTTTGGCATCACTGAGGAGTTTCACTTGAAAAACAAATAAAACCCGTTCATATTCATCCAACCACATTTTTTTGGGTTAGAACAACATTTGGCAGTATTAGCCAGTAAATAAGTTTGGAAAATTGAATTGAGTGTGTGAGAAGACGTAATGTGAGCTGTCTCTGGCCTGTATGTGGAAGTGTGAAGTTGGGCCAGTTTAAGCTTAACTTTAGGCCAGTGTCAGCTCTTGAAACTGGTATTTTGTCCATAGTAAGTCTAACGTGAGTCTGACAGCTGCAACCTGACAAGAATGTTGGTATCAAACGACTGCAAAGACAGTGTTTTTTTAATGTCCAATGCCAACATTTTAAAAATTCTCACCCCTAAAACACTTGGTTAAGTTAGGGGAAGCCTGTGGGCGAACTATCACAATGACCCTCCCAGTGCAGGTTTAAGAAGCTGATGCCTCCCCCCGCTTCGTCTGTCAACTGGGCAGTTGAAATGTGGAGCCAAAGGTAATGTACTGACACCTTGTCAACAACTCTCTGTTCCCCTACCACACATATATCAAGTCATTCCCCTGACTTCAAGGTTCTCTTTCCTAGAGGGTGGAGTCCTCTGTGGTGGACGGTGGAACCTGAGATTAGGTGCTCAGGTTGGCTGGTTAGGGTTGGGGTTGCACTCAAAGACAGAGACGGTTAGGGCAGATCCAACTTGACTTTCTGCCTCGATGCGTAAAGGACACACTATCACTTGCGTTGGCGCTGAATGCGGGTATTGGATGCAAATCATTAGGTGCAGAGTGGTCTAATATGGACACGATGTGGTCACTGTTGGCCACCAAGCTTTGTTGGTTACTTGCGATATGATACTGTTGGTGTGCTTGTTCACTAAACTTCGACTGCATGGAGAAAGAATTCGACTGAAATAGACGACAGTGATGATGACTTATGTGTTGCAAACAAACTTTGAGGAGACGTCTTGCTGACTTTTATCTGCTATCTGAGTAGGAGCAGGCAGCTGGAGAAGATTTGGTCATTTTATCAACCTTCTAACACATGGATCTGTCAAATCTTACTGTTTGTTTGCACTCCTTTAAAAGGGAAACACCTCTTGCATGAACCTTTCTGTTCAGAGAGACACGAACAAGCCCATTCATCCATGAAAAGTTCAGTGTGTGTCCGTCTGTGTGTGACTTGACATTCAAGCATTCTTCTACTTGGCAAGCATCCGCCTCAGAGAGCTCTGCTTTAACACAGGAATTAAGATCAGCGGCGCGCCCAAACAAGTTTTGCTGAGTGTTTGCCTTTTCTGAGGATTAACAGCCTCACTATGGGGGTACTCAGCAAGACCTGACGCTGACCTAGTTTATACCCAGCATCCAGCAGGAGGTGGTGGAAGGAGTCCCTCAATAAAAAAAAGAGATCTTTACTCATCTTAACAACTTGTGTTTGGAGGGATAATCCTGCAGCAAACAAGCAGATAAAACACAAAGAGAAGATCGCAAATCTCCTCACTTTCAGGCCTTGAAGTAATTTACAGATGCCACTTGTTGAGTTGAGGTAATTTAAACTAGAGAGAGTCTATGCAAAAGGAAGAAAACAGAAGGAGAAAATTTAAGAAATACAAAAGCAGAGCTGGTAAAACTCGGGGTGAAGGAGTTCCCTTGTTGAGCAGCAGCTGGAGAGATGTGTGTTAGTTAGTGTGTGTAATGGTACTTGATGACCGGTCAGTGTTACAGTGGAGAGATGGAAAAAGTTATGCATGTGTGTGTTGACCCAGTTTTAGACAAGAATACACAGAGGATAAGAGAGAGAGAGAGAGAGAGAGAGAGAGAGAGAGAAGCGGGGATGAGAGACATAGGAAGACAGTTGTGCTTGTGTTTGAGTCTCGGCTGTATCTGACAACTGTGTTTGAGAACAAGTGGAGTCTGGAGATGGACTAATGTAGTTTGGTGATATGCCTACATATATAAGTGTGTGTATGTATGTATATGATAGTTTTGTTATGCCAGATTTTGCCAATATTGCACTGCATTTGAGGGTTGAGTTTACTTGTAAACAAACAAAAGTTTTGTTCACATGAGATATTCTGAATAATTAAAGTCTTGTTATGTTCATACCTGGTGTCCACACGACTCCAGAGTTTTTTAGCCCTTCAGAGGGAGACTGCTGGTCATGTTTTAATTTGAAAACTCCAGAGTTTTAGTCTGGATGACAATTAACTTGAGACTTTTGGAAATGATGACGCAGATATCCAGGTTCACTTCCTTATTGTGTCTCATCACTCAAAACATACTCTTCCCTGATTTGCCCGATGTGTTGGCCCAAGCAGAGAAATCTCTGGTCTTACTTTCCTCCATTGCTGTTCCTCGTTCATAGTATTTTCTGCAGCTAAGCAACCGACTGCAGACTGAGTCGACATTCTGCTTCCTGTTTACACCAGCACGCACATGCCCAGTGTATGTGATTGGTCATGTGATATGCGTTTTCATGCGTGTTAGTATGGATGATTATTTCTGATATGGAGCTAAAACACTCGTCTGGATGGAGATCAAATGAAAACAGAAGAGTGTGGACGTAGCCTAAAACTACAGCTAGCTCCTGGTTAGCTTAGCTTAGCATAAATACTGGAAACAAGTGGAAACAGCTAGCCTGGCTCTCTCCAAACGTAACAAATCCTAAAACTCACTAATTACAGTTTTATGGTACAAATCTGATGCATCAGGCTTTGGATACACAGAGAATACTTGTTATTAGCATCAATTTATTATTAGTTTTGGTCTTTTCATGGGATTTGTTGATAATGAGAAATGTAAAATACTACCAGCTTTATCCTTATAGGTGTTATAGAGACAAAAAGAGCCTGAAATGCAGGTATTTCCAGGCTGATATTGCAGCCTGTATCAATCTGGTGAAGTCATTATGTAACATCTGGAGGGTCAGTGGGGGAAGAGTGTAGGTTGTACACAATGATGGGTCAGTGTGACAGAGCAAGACTGGAAAATTTGTGTTACTGTCTGTGTGTGTGCTTTAGGGGGTTGAATTTTGAACTTTTGGGAAGCTACAGGAGGCCGACGGGAGGGATTTTTACAAGAAGGGGGATCCAAAGGGAGAAAAGGAGACGCTTTCTTTCCATTCATCATGTTGGAAGTCTGTTTTTCTTTATCGTCTCAGTCTGTGGATCTGTATTACTAATTCACACACACATGCACTGCAGTATCTATGAGTCAGATAACAAGTAGTTATCATAGTTTTGATAACTACTTGTGAACTCCACGCTTCCTATTTTTAACAAATTTCCTGTGGCTGAGCATAAACACCTACAATAAAGCCTTTTTTTCCCTAAATCGTGAAACATTAATCAAACCAGAAAGAGGGTTAAAGACCACAGTATTAAACAGGAAGAGGCTGGAAACTGTTTTGTAATGGATCTCCTGTGACATTTGTCACATGCAGAGGCTTTGTGTGTTTATGTATGTGTATTCCCGTCCTCGCCTGTGGGTGGAGAGTAAACACTCGCAGCCTGGCTGGATGTCACGCCTAATGTTTTTCTCCCTCACATCCTGTTGTTTACATCCGTTAACTATCACTCCACCCCCGTCACATTTTTTGTTTAAAGAGAGGAGTCAAATATACAATAATATGAAGGCAGATGCATTTATATTCGTATATTCAGGAGCTTTAAATTGGACTGTTTTAATGTATTTTGTGTGGATGACTGGCTGATATCTACTTTTGAAGTCCTTCTTTTGGAAAACTTCCCTCCCAGGACACACCTCTAATCTAAATATCTGATTTGTCCTCCTGACCTTTGACCCAGCTCTGAGAAAAGAAATCTGCCCCGAGGGTTGGGCAGATGAAGTATTCACCTCAGAGTTCTCCAGAAATAGTTTTGGGTCTTGTTTAGGGAGCCCAACATGATGCTGTCAGGTTCCACATTTTGTCCAACCAACACTAAAAATTGATGAAATTGAAATTCTCAGTCTCAAGATATTCAGTTTTTTCTTGATGCTTAATCAACCAGATTTCTTAAAAGCATCAATTTTGCATGTTGTCTTTTCTTTCTTCTTGGCACTACAGTTATTTTGCTTGATCCTTGAATGTAGAATATATTATATACTGTTTGCATTATACTGATACCCAGCCCTAACCAGGAAATAACTACTTTCCCCCTGAGCCCTATAGATTAGTTGATTAATTAATCATTAATTTAACATTTCCTAGTTCCAACCTCTAAATATATAGAATAGACATCTTTTCTTTTATAGCAAATTGAAAATTTAAAAAACTGGGCTTCATGAAATGATCATTTTCACTATTTTCTGACATTTCATAGATGTAATGATTCAACAGTTAATTAAAACAGTTCATCAGTTGTAGCTGTAATCATCTCAGGATTCCCTTGTTTGCTGAAAACTTGCAGGAGGTCCTTTGCTTCTTTTCCTCTTTTCTATTAGTACCTTGCTTTTTCCTGGTGCACTCATGGTTTCCTTGATTACGCGATAGTTTTGGCAAACTGAGCCGGGATTGGTGTCTGGGATCTGGGTCACACAGTGTCTGTGCTGTGCTCTTATCCTTGTGAGAACCAGCTGGAGTCTCCCTTCGGAATGGGGGCATTTTTGTGAAGGTAGATCATTCTGGCCGAGCTTCAGTTCTTCCATGGGAGATTGTTTACAGCCGGGATGAGACATTGTGGAAGAGATGATGTCAGTGAGACGAATGTGTGTTTGCTTGTCTGCATGTTGGGAACGAGCAGAAGTAAATACACAAGAGGGAGAGAAACACAAACATGTGAAGCTCTACGAAATTTATTGCCTTTTCATGCCTGAATTGGTAAGCAATTTATTAAAAATGATGGTCTGATACATAAAACTGCATCATGTAAATTCTCTGACACAGTCCAGACATGAAACCTTGGTGCTGCCCCCTCCCCCAACACTTCCAGATAAGACCCAGATAGCAGCAGCCCTCCAAGGCCTGTGATTTGTCTTGTTTTTTCTGACACACAATGCCACAGACAAGCAGTTCTCAGGCCAAGTGCTGCTACAATAAATGTGAAGTGTTTCCAGAGTGATGTATAGTCCTGTTGACTATCACAGTTATCTCATGCATTTGGTTTGGCTTAGCTGAAATCTGCAAACGTCTCATGGTTTCAGCTTTTGTTGTTTGAAAGAGATTTGTACCGGCGTGTTATGGTGCAGCTTGTGTTGGGTTTGATTATACATCACATGAATTATTTATCTCTGGGCAGGAGCAGCAATTTGTGGCTTTTGAATGCCAATGTTGGTCCAACACTTGGGACCAGAATGAAGTCTCTCAACAACTGTTCAGTGGATTGGGGTAAAAATTGGTACAAACATCCATGGTCCCCAGAGAATCAATCCTAATGACAGTTGACCATGACCATTCCTAAAAATGTTGGTAGTCTGAGCAGGTAACGTTTTTTTATGATAATTAAAGAAATGTTGATTTGAGAGTTCTTATTCGTATGAGTCCACCAGTGAAAGTCGTTTTATTTTAGCTGTTGTTCATGGACAGTATATTCTATATTCAGTATATTCTTAAATTCAACAAAACGCTCTCTTGCATTTAAGCTTCAATTTCTGTCATACTCAGCTTTACTTTTTTGTCTTTGAAACTAACACAACATGCTAATATGCTAAACTGTAGCACACAGCAGTAACATGCTAACGTTAGCTTTCGGCTCAGAGCACAGCTGCAGACATTCAAAGCAAACAGGGTGTTTTGATGGAAGATGAGTCAAGCCTGACAACAAAGAGCTGAGCCTGAAAAGCTGATGTCCCGAAATATCCACTGTACTTTTTATCCATCAAGCAAATAAGTTTTTGATATGTAAACAAACAGAATAACTATAAACACACTTATTGTGTTTAATGGAGAAATGTTGTTGCTATCCATCTAGACCACTCAAACACCAATGTCCTGGTTCTACTTGATTCAACTATTTGCACTTAAGGTCAACAAAAAGTTTTAAGGGTTGTATTAAGAGCTTGTGGAGGAATCCCTGCCACTCCGCAGATAAAGTATCTCCACATGTACTTCAGCTAAGTGTTAAAACAGCTTGCACACATTGTTAGCATTCCAGCAGGTCCTTGCTGCACTTTGGCTTCCCAGCTGCAGGAGTAGGATCCACCGGTTTCAGCCATGAATGCTAACAATGCTAACACAGTTCAAATATGCAAATGTTGTGCTCTCTTTTTCTTCAAGTGTTTTGGGAATTTGACCCGAATGGTGGGAATCAGCTCCAAGAAGGTGGAGGGGCTGGATTTTACGAGCATCTCTTGACTGGCTTGGGGACAAATGAATGACATTTTCCCGCCTCTGTGCCAAAATACCATTGAGCAAAGCTTTTACAGAAGCAAGGCACTGTTGTAAGAGTGACTCTTCTTGAATAAAAGAAGCTGTAAATTAACTTCCAAGAAGATGCTGTTGGAATAATTAAGGTTAAAGTTACATTAGGCATCATAAAATACAGATATACTTTTGTTAAAGCTCCTCAACTGTGACACTTTGCTGCTTTTCCTTGTGATATTGTAGTAATTGGATTATTTTTGGGGTTTTGGGGCTGTTGGTCGATCAAAATAAGGCATTTAGTAACACTCTTACGGATACTGTGATGTGTGTTTTTTTTTAACTGCTCATGTTGTAAAACTCAAATGATTTATCTGTTAATTGAGAAAATAAACAGCAGTTGCAGCTATAAACCCACACTAAAAACACTTTATAGATGTTGATTTATTAGAAAGTGGTGTCTAAAGTTTAAAAGAAATGAAGTCTTTTCATGTTTTTCACAGTTATTGATGACAGAGACATCACTGAGAGGCAGTGGTACAGTTTGTCTTAACAGGCAGATAAATCTTCAGATATCTCTTCAACCTTTAATACTAGTTATCTGGTCATGATGGGACACGTGTGGGTGATTTGAACGATGGATCCAAACCAAACTTAATGAGTCACTGGATTTATCTTGACGTACAGTAAATTCATGTGTGTGTGTGTGTGTGTTTGTGTGTTTGTGTGTGTGGGAGAGAGCGTGCGAGTGTGTGTGTGTGTTTGCCTGTTTTATTAGTGTGTTTGCAGCCTGTGTGTCATCAACAAAAGTACACACAGATGAGTCCAGGGCAAGGTACACACACATGTACAAATACACACACTCAGCTGGAGACACACTCGCGATAGATGACCTTTAGGCCTCTGTGTGTGTGTGTGTGTGTCTTTTAGCATTGTCAGACATTTTTTCCACTGCATTCTCTCACATCTGGTTTGTCGTTTCAGAGGAGGAAGGTGTTACATCATCATCGCACTTTTCCTCTTTCCTCTTCGTAACCCCTCTGGTTGTTAAGGGTTAAAACAGACACAATTACAGACCTGAGAGGACATTCCCTCTCCTCCCTGCCCGCTCCTCAGACCGTTAATTTTGCTGCTAACTACTGACCTACACAGCTGTCGAGGCTTTTATTGACAAGTCTCATCAGGCACTACCGTGTCAGGTACCGTGGTTTTTATAAGGATCTCACCAGTTTGTTAGAAGAAAGTCCTCCTGGTCGTCAAATCAAGTATGGTAATGCCTTTTGATGCTCCGTGTTAACACTTCAGCCTTCACTAAGTCTCATGATGGGGTGGCATTTATTGATATTTAGTAGTAGAAATTTTAATCAGATTTTTATTTTCATCTTACAATTAATACTTTAGAAAAATATATATCAGTTTTTTCTGAAAAAATAAAATGTACCTGTTAATGATTGCTTCCTAATA